>NW_015505206.1:930300-961462 GCF_001515645.1 Sinocyclocheilus grahami | reverse complement strand
GCTAGTCAATGTCTGTTACAGTATACAACATAAATAGAGGGATGCAGATACAGTCAAATTCAGCATTAAACTGTAAGAAAAGTTTACTTTCGTTACACTACTGTAAAGAGATCTTACAGTAGATGAAAGGCACTAGAAGAGAAAAGTTCAAAAACCAAACAACAGAATATACAGTGAACACACATTAGAATATACTGTCAGTTACTGTAAATAAATAAATTCATTCAAAGCCAAATTGCATTACAGTATTGGTAGTATCCTTATTTGTTATAGCAGTTTCTTAGTCTTCTGATAAAAGATTTCTCTGCCTCCCCTAGACAGTCGTCTCTCAGTTCTGCAAAAATAGAGTACATGTAAGGGCTACTTGGCTTCAAATAAATTCAACAGTAATGAGTTTGAGGGTGTACAACATGTGCTACAGTATTTACTGTACATAGAATAATGAAAGTTCTCTCATCTGAAGTACTGCTCCTATGTAGTGTAATTATATTGTATGTGTATTGTGTAAGTAGTATTGAAACCTTTTAGATGAGCCTGTAGCTGAGCTTCCCTCATGGTCAGTCCATGCAGAAGAGCATGCTCAACTATAGTGCTTTGTATTTCATCAGGAACAAATGAAATTGGACCTCATCCCCTTCGTTTTTATTTCCCCCCTTCAATTCCTTTTTGTCTCCCACTACCAGGATTCATTTGCCAAAACACATAATCAGTTGTGCTCTTGTTCATATCATCCTGAGATTCTGACCTGTGTGGCATCAGTTTTGCTACTTAATGTTCACACATGGATAAATGTGTGCTTTTTGAGTAAATTTTTTGATGCTTGAGTTAATTATATTGTGTGTTTGTGTGTTCTGAATGAGAACATGGTTAAACCTGTGCAAAATGATGGCTTTTTTGTGTAGAGTTTTGCAGAAAACACTGGGCAAATTGGAACGTGTGTGCAAACAGGTGAAATGTGTTCAAAGTCTTTGTTTCGAGAACTGTATGAATGGTTTGGAAAATTGGGCCAAATGAATCGGTTATATAGTGTGATAGCAATCGAGAAAAACTGTAATAGAACATTTTTGGTTAAAGCCTATTAATTTAATTAATTATATAATATTTAGTGCTGTCAAACGATTAATTGCATCCCAAATAAAAGTTTTTTGTTTACATAATATATGTGTGTGTACTATGTATATTTATTATGTATCTATAAATACACACACGCACATATATATTTAAGATAAATTTTATATTTGTATATTAAATATTTATATATAAATATTTTCAAAATATTTACCGTATGAGTGTGTATTTATGTATACATAATAAATATACACAGTATACACACATATATTATGTAAACAAAAACATATTTTGGATGCGATTAATCGTTTGACAGCACTAATAATATTGTTAATAAGTAAATTATTAATAACGTGTATTATTAATAATTATTGAATTTAAGAGTTTTATTACCGTATTTTTACTCTAATAACCGAATGAGATTTAACATTCAACATTAATGATAGAAAATTACCAAAAAAAGAGTCTGAATTGGTGAATTTAAAAGTGAGAATTTGAGGAAGAAAATCTAGTATTTGTCTAGTAAATACTAATGTATTTAGACACAATAGTATTTATTTGTACTGTAATGTATGGTGATTTAAATTTTAAAAATCATTATTATATTACAATATTTTAAACCGATAATCTAATAAGAATCAGAGTATTGGAAAAAAAAAATGTGGTAATAAGACATTTCATAATGTAAAAGTGCAAGTAGTAGTCAATTAAAAATAGGCTTTGTTTAATTTATGCAAAATATAATATCTTCTATCTTTTTAATTTGGGGGAAAATGTGACTTGCGTAAGATTCACCCGTGTGTGAGTGGATTTGTTCTGATGTGTATGATGTTGAGTAGCAGAAAATTGAGTCGTCAGCAGCTTATCTTGGACTCCCTTGCCTTTAACACTGTTTGTGTGTGTGTGTGTGTGTGTGTGTGTGTGTATATGTTTGTCACATGGCATTAGATTTTCGCCCCTGTCCTGAGTAATTATTGTCTCTGCCCCTCACTCTAGATTGTTCCCGGTGATCCTTTGGATAAGAGCATTGTGATTCGTCCTCTAGAGCCTCAGCCGGCCCCTCATCTGGCCAGAGAGTTTATGATCAAAACCCGCAGGCGCAAAGTAAGACACATTTGACATCTCTGAAATGTCAATCAACTTGTTTAGTTTGAATATGCATCATATATCATCATCCTAATCATCTCTCTCTTCCTCCAGGGTTTGAGCGAGGACGTCAGTATCAGCAAGTTCTTCGATGACCCTATGTTGCTGGAGCTGGCCAAACAAGATGTGGTGCTCAATTACCCGATGTGATGCGACAAATGAACTTAACTCATCCCATCATTCCCCTTCAGCTTCACCAGACTTGCCCCTACTACAAATCAATCCAGTTCTGTATGATGGAATTAAAAATGTATTTTTTATATGTAAAGTGCTAGAAACATCCACACCGATTACTGTTGCTGTTGCCGCAGACTTTCCTAAATTAATCTGCGACATTCAGGAGCTCCCTTATAATTGTGTTCTTTGCTTATTTTTATATTTGACAAGTGTTTTTGTAGTATAAGATAATGTAAAGCACAGGCAAGTCTTTTAGAAAAGTGTCTGAAATCTCTTTAAAATCTTACATCATTTGTGTAAGTGTGATTAAAAGGATTTGGCCTGTGGATCTAGAGTTTGAGGACATTATGGATGTATTCTTTGATATTGCCGGAAGGACTCTTTGATGTGAAGGAGAAGATGGTTTTGATATGCAGTATGAAAGTATGCTCAAACTTTGGAAGAGAATATTCAACGCAGGGGAAACTTTGAGAACATTTGCTGAATACAGAATAAAAGTGAAGTACATGTAAGGGCAGGAGACACGCGTCTGCATGCATGCAGGTAAAAACAGATCCATCTAATAGACACTGCAGAAGCAGAGCTAAGTGAGGTTGACATGAGTGAAGGCCATTCAACAGACACAAGTCTGACATTTAAGTGAATGTCTCAGATGTCTTTTTTTTGTTGCTGTGCCCTTTTCTTAAAAAAAATTGCATTCATATTAAATGAACTTCAGTTCAGTTCTGAATTTAACATTTAAAGTAACCTAAACCAGAAAGGAATAAAGTGGAAAAACGTCAGAAAGTTATACGAAACTTAAGTGAATATACATGCCCATTTTTATTTTTGAATAAACTATCCCTTTAATAAAATACTGTTATAATTATATACACACAGTGGGGATCAAATTTAGAGAACAATCTGTAAATATTTAATCTTCACTCAAAATTAGAAGGAATATTAGCTGTAGGTATTTTGTGGAAAATGCGGTGATCAAAATTAGAGAACCGTAACCACTGTCGCACGAAAGATTACAACAAAAATTGTGGAGGGATACAGATGTCAGAAATTAGTAGGAAGTGTAGAGGCCCTCGTTTTGAATGACTTAAGCACATCCGCGGCAGCAGGATATCACTAGTTTCTCACAGTGCTCTGGTGTGATCTTGGTCCTCTCTTCTTCCTCTCTCTTCCAGAGTTCAGTAACTAGTGGGTTTCTTGGCCAACTTTGTCGCCAAGGGTTTTCCAGAGATTTTCAGTCTGGTTTAGATCAGGACTCTGGCCTGGCCATTTCATGATTTCAGTGTTCTTAGATTCAAGGAACCAACCGCTATACCTGTTTTGCCGCATGACGGGATCATTGTCTTACATGAAAATAGCAGGCTGAATCGGAGATGCTTGCAGGGAAAGTACTGCATGTTTCTGAAAGAGGTCTTCTGCCATGTGTCTGTATAAGAGACCCAACTCGCTGCAGAAAACATACCCCAAACAATGACACTCCTCTTTCTCCACCTTTCACTGTCTTCTTTACACACTTGGGCTTCAGTCTTTCCCTAGTATGATGCTGAACAAAATGTCTCCCATCAGACCCAAATAAATTAAACTTGTTCTCATCACTAAAGTGAACTTTGGAGCAGTTCTCCTCTCTCCACACAACATGCTCCTCAGCAAAGGTGAGCCGAGCCGTTTGATTCTTCCTGCTGATGAGAGGTTTGGTCATTACAGAGTGTGCTTTCAGTCCGACTTCTCTTAAACGTCCCGAGACAAATCTCTACCCCTTTCAGCACTGAACTGGCAAGCAATTCCAGCTGCAGTGTTGAACCGATTCCCCATTGAGAGTCTCTGCATTATCATGTCCTCTCGTGCATTTGTCTTTTGTGGATGACCAGCCTTTTTGGGGGATTTGAATGAATTTGTGTCATTGTAAACCTGCAATATTGGAGAAATCAGAGATCTGGAACTTCTCTTGCAATGGCTGAAAGGGTCATCCCTTTAGCCTTCATCTGGACCACCTCCTGTCGCAGGGTTTGAGTCACCTTAGAGCGGCCCACCATTTTGCACTCTCAGTGAACATTGGAGGAATGCTGCCAGCTAAATAGGGTTGGTCATATAATTAAGGAAATTAGCACCAGATGGCAGATTAACATTTTAAAGGATTACATTTAAAAAACATAGGAATGGCATGTCAACACGAGAGTAAGGGAATAATGACTTTTCATTTTTTAATAAACTACCCGATAAATGATAATACTAAAATAAAAAGAATGCTAGAAAAATAAAAGTATATGTAAAAATTAATAAGTAAACTATAAAAAATGTTTATATAATTCAGAACTTTACTGACATTGATTATATTTTCTGACATTTATCTAATCAAAGTCTGGCTGAAGTTTGTGTGTCAGAGGGAATCATAATGTTAATTCAGAGTCAGGGTGTTTGTACGCATGTGTCTGTGGGTAAAATGGTGATGAATAATCAGTTTGGACTACATTGCTGATTCCCTGCATGAATGATGTGTGTGTTTGTGTGTGTGATGTAAATATGTGAGATGGTTGTGGCAGCATGAGTGACAGGCTTTTTAAGCGGAGCTCTCATTCACATCACATACCACTTGCATAATACAATATATCTGTCAACACTTGAAGCCATATAGTTGCCAGAAACGTGTCGGGACACACAACGTCTCCTTTTTAAACAAGTTTAATCTCAAATCTCACCACACAGAAATACATAAAGCTCCGGTGGACAGTACTTTGCTACTCAGCTAAGATTGTCAGGCAGCTAAGAGGTGGTCTCATTATTGAAATGAGAAATTATTGAATATCTAACCTGCCTGTCAAGGGAAAAAGATAATGAGAGAGAGGGGAGGAAGGACTGAATACCAGGGTCACTTTCTAGCAGAATGAATGGTGAACTAATATTCTGAATGAAAGTCTTCTCCTAAGGTCTTGGCTTACTGGTGTGTTTTCTTCTTCTATATTTAGCAACGATTTTCAAATTGTGCTCAAAGGTTGTGTGTGAATGTCTGTGCTGGTGTGTTTCGGCACGTTTCACATTCGCTGCCATCAGACCAGATGTCGTGGGCCCCGCACAGTCACACTGCATACACACACACACACACACACACACATTCTGCCTCAGAGTAAGAAAACTGTCATAATACAATCGCATTATGAGTCAGAAATCTTGTAATGCAAACTTCATGATCGCCACAACATCAAAATATGTGCATGCAGCTAATTTCTAAGTTCTAAGCCAAATACTGACTTTATAGACTTTCACCTTGATGCCATAATAAGATTTTGCATTTGCGCATGTTTTATTAGGCAGCCACATTTATCTCTGGCAACTTGCCTTGGATCTCCAGACGTTTTCTTCCATTCAATGAAATTGATGGATCATCAAGGCTGTTGTGCCTTGTACATTTATTGGCTACTCAAGTGTCACCTCTGCTCTATCCCAACGAATCAAAAATGACCTCTTTTGAGCATGTTGTTGCCCAGCTGGTATTGTTTCAGTCTAGTGTTTAGAAGAGGCTTTGGTTCAAATGTTCATGAATGAATATTTCTTGGTATTAGAATTTCATAGTATCTGCTTAAAACAATACTTAACCCAAAAAATAACAATTCTGTCATTGTTTACTCAATGTTATGAGCCAATCCTGTATGATTATATGACCTTTATAAGTGCAGTAATGATGTGCTGCTGTTGCTGTTACTTACTTGTATTGGTTTTGGGCATTTTTGGAGCTTGTTTGATCGATTTGGAAAAAAGCAGCATTATGTAGGCTCCCCAGGTTTCCTCAACAAAAACCCAGTTGGAATTTTCCATTAGCTTTTGGATTACTGCAGAAAATATGCTCTGTGACCAACAAAAGTTTAATTTTCTGACACAATTTTGAAGCCTAAATAAATCACCAGAAGTAAGAAGCTAAATGTTGACTATACTATTACAAACAAAGTACACTATTATTATATCACCACCATGAAGCTTTGAGTTAGAACAATTTACAAGAGTGTGATTATAGACACAAGGATGTAAAAAGCAGATTTGTATGTATGTGTGTGTGTGTGTGTGTGTGTGTGTGTGTTTCCATGGCAACTTCTGTCCTAGTTAGCAACCACCTCTTTCAAAACAGCCTAAATAAAGTTTTTTTTTTTTAATCACACATTGGTATTACGGATGTATTTTAAGTCATAGAATACAACGTGAAAATATCATAAGCTTGACTATAGGATGATGCAACTGGAAGTGCTAAAATGCTAACTCCTTTCCATGTTTGGCTCACAAAAATACTTCATCCCTGCTACACTTTCAAACCATAACCTTCCCATGACCCTCTGTCAAAAGACCGGTAAAGAACCAGGTCATGACAGCACATGAGGGCAGCGTTTCTCACAGCAATATAAGAGACATAAACAACGCATGGGCTTTGTTTGGAATGCAACATATTGTTTCTGCATTGCTGCACTGTATACACTGTATATATTACCTACTATTTTATAAATATAACATGCAACAATAAACACTTCAGATAGTAGCTTGCTGTACTCATGAAACCTTATTATGTTGCATGTGTAAAATATGCAGTATGTTGCATTTGTATAACATTTGCATATTTCTTTGTATAAAATTTTAATATTTTTGGTAATATTTTGTATAAAATGGTATAAAATTGGTATATTTCTTAATTTATGGTAATCCAATAAAACTCAACATACTAGAAATGGGAGAAAATGTGCAGAAAAATATAATATATTCAAATGATTACTATTATATATGCTTTTTTGGATATAATGCAGTCAGTACATAAACACAAACATGACATTGCCACTCCACAGCAGCAGCAGAGAGGGGAATCATGAATCGAGTCAGAAAGAAATAGAGAAAGAGATTAAGCTACAATTGTACCTTCTAGTAGAAGGAGAGTAAGAGTGGATAGAGGCTTCCGGATCCTGACAATACTAGATAAATCTCAGGGGAAATTGAGAGCTAAGCTTAAGTTTGCTCATTTCTCAAAAGAAAAAAACCTGCCATTAATCCAAAGCTTTTCAAAAAGCCTCTTGAAGTATCAATTGCATGGCAAGTCAGACCAGATTTTTAGCAACAGTCAACATGTAAGAGACACTCATGTTTAACAGAAGGGATGGAAAAAAGAAAAGTTGATCCTAAATACACGGGAAAGGAATTGCTAAACTTTGTGAATCGATAGCAACAGGCCTAAGTATTACAGGTATTAATTTGCTCATTTCTCAAAAGAAAAAAACCTGCCATTAATCCAAAGCTTTTCAAAAAGCCTCTTGAAGTATCAATTGCATGGCAAGTCAGACCAGATTTTTAGCAACAGTCAACATGTAAGAGACACTCATGTTTAACAGAAGGGATGGAAAAAAGAAAAGTTGATCCTAAATACACAGGAAAGGAATTGCTAAACTTTGTGAATCGATAGCAACAGGCCTAAGTATTACAGGTATTAGAACAAAAGTTGATACTGTTGAAATATGGGTTATGACGACTATAGTATCATGATATTGAATGAAATTTCATCATAATGTGACTAAAAAAAAGTTTTAGATTTTAACTCTGGCATTTTGTGTTCACAATGGTAAATACAAAAAAGTTTCTTCTAATGAGTTGTGGCTGTCCGATCATTTGTTCAATCACACTGACTGACTGATTAATGGACTGATTTGATGCGACATTGTCACCATCTTGATCCGACAGCTCAGTGTTGCCTCTCTGCCGTCTACTCTTCTCCTTTCCCACAAGTTGGAGTGAGAGATTCGGGTTAAACAGGACACCAGGGAATTTCTAGCAGACACCACGAGATGATTTGACAAACAGAAGTATTGGAGCATTTGTGTCACTTTAGGCTGTTTTTGAGCACCATATGCACAAACTTTGGGAGCCTGATTTCCCCCTACCTCCCAGTCACAACTATCAGAACAGTTTGATCGGATCCATGCCATCCATAATTATTTCATGCTCCTGGACTCTAACCAGCCTAAGCCATGCCACCATTTGACAAGTGAGAAATGGAGAGAGAGACATAACACAAAGACAACAGAGGGAGAGAGAGAGAGAGAGAGAGAGAGAGAGAGAGAGAGAGAGAGAGATGCCTCTGGTTAGGAGGAAACCCCATTTCCAATGTCACTGTCTGTATAAGATGTCAGCCTGTGCACCTGAACCAGTCCGCCTGTCAAAGTTCCTGTCAGAGTGTCTGAATGTCAGAGTTGAGAGCAGATGGAGAGGTTACAATGGCTCCTTCAGACTTTAGACTGATGGAACACGGTTTCAGGGTAAGAACCATCAGCTCAAATTTTGTAAGAGGGTATAGGGCTGGGCAGGTATTAGAAGTCTTGCTTAATTAAGTTGAAGATCTGATGTGAATACGACTTCAGCTTTAATAAACAGCAGGTTCTCCAACAAGTTTTTTTTTTTTTGTCTGTTTGTTTTTTTTGTTTAGAGGTGAAAACCCAATCCAATGGACCTTTTTCACATTTCCGGGTTTCTCAGCAGCGGAAGTCGTCATAGTTGGGTTAACTTGAATAGCAGTGAATGGGAGAGTACCACAAATATATTTTTTTGCATGCCCATTCGCTCAAATAGCAAAAGAAAAACTCCCTGATAGTATTTTCACGACTTTCAATCAAAGGAAAAAAATTGAGAGACTGATAACGGCAGTCAGAAGAGAGAACAATGTCAAATTTACCGTCCCTCCCATAGACTGAAACACCCTCGCATCAGCGTTAACCAGTTTTTTTTTGTAATTTGATGCAAAGGTGATATAATACAAAGTATAGTGTTATAAATGTACATGGGCCTACATAGAGATTCTTAAAAATATTAAAACTGTCTATTTCTTGACATATCCTTTTTATGTCTAAAATAAAAGAAGTATAAAATAAGTTATCGAAATATTCATATAAACCATAGCTTAACATTGGTCCTGGAGGCATCCCAACACTGCACATTTTGCATGTCTCCTTTCTCTGACACACCAATTTCAGGTCTTGGAGTCTCTACTAACGAGCTGATGACCTGAAGGGTTTGATTCAGGAGACATGCAAAACGTGCAGTGTTGGGGTGCCTCCAGGACCAGGGTTGGGAACCACTGGGTTAGAACAATGGGGTTTTATGTCCAAAGAAACCATGAGAGCGAGCTCGCGCGCGCAAGTCAAGCATCCTTCGCCTTTTGTGAACGTCAGAAATTCCTCTGGTCAGTGTGAGCAGGCATCCGTCAGGCTTCCCCTTCAGTGTTAACACGCTGTAGCATCCCTCAGACAAGGTCGTGCACTTTCGCCTTTCCCCATGACAAACAACCAAATAAGTCGCGTGGGTGAGCCGCTGACGCAGTCATTGTGTCCCAACCAACCGACCCCCACGAGGAGACGCGGACACAGCTTGAAATCGCAGTCATTTGATGACAGTTAGTAGGATGGCCGGTTCGCACGTGTTCGCTGCAATAGGTTACTTCAGGCGCGCGAGAATATTTCGCCAGGTAAATACTGTAGGGGCACGAGACAAGCTAACGCCAGACGCGTGAAAATGAATTCCGCGGCGAGTGTTTGAGCGTTTCTTCGTAATGACTGCATTTATCCAGCTGAGTTTATGAACAGACTGCAAGCGAACATTAACAACACTCGCAATAAAACAGCATTTGTTACCGAGCAGCATGTTAAAATCGGACGATTTGAGTCGCGCTCTGAGGTCTCGTGAAGTCTTCAGCCCTGACGAGACAGAGACAGATGCGGAGGCGGAGGCGAGTCCGTTAACGGAGGACTTGGGCTGCGATTAAGACTCTGGGACCTTCCGTCGTTTGACCGGGCATCCTTCTCCTTAAAATAATCATCACAGACTCGCAGAGCGGTAAGAGTCGTTTGTGTTTCCTACTAACAAGATGTTTTGTGTGGAGAAACAGCACGAGGGTGACAGAACTGGAGCCCGTTACCATATTTTGGCGAGGTTATAATGAGTGTCAATCAATTAGATGCTTAATACTTAAATGAAGGGCAATTACATGCACTTTTGTGTAAAAAGCAACCCATTGATAATGTGGTTACAGCTGTAAGACGTTTGGTTTGGTTTAGCGTTTTCTGCTGACAGAAACAAAGCGTCATTACGGACTTCACATTTTCTGCTTGCATTGCTTTTGTTTGGTTTTAACCAGGCACAGCTGACACTGAGGATGCAGGTTAGGTTTTAGTAAAGCTTTTCTTTGGTTCCGTTGTGAACCTAAGCGAAGACTCCTGGAGGTACTGGACGTGTTTCCTGCTCTTCACTTTTTGTAGCAGTCATGATTTATGTATTGATCACTAACCTTAATGTAGTTCAAGTCTTCTACTAAGTAACGTTAGTTAATAAGACCATATATATTTTTTCTCTTCTTCTTTCTTTCTATTTCTTATTTTTATAATGGATATGCATAAAAACAGCTGAAAAAGTTATGATTGAGAGCAGAAGATACTTGTTAATCTTGTTAAGATCTCCAGGAAAGTCCCTCCCTCACTATTGTTAGATTATACACTGGGATCAGATAATGTCCATAAAAGCATCTTTGTTTTAGAGAGGATTGTTCTTGCAATTGTCTTGGGATTGGCAGTTTCATTTTTCTTTTTCTTTTTCTATTGCTTTCATATTGTACTGTTAGTGTCCAGCTAGTTTTATTCAGTGTTTGGTCCAAGTCTGTCTGTTTAATGTCTGCTAAGCAGACACCATGTTTTGCGGTTAAATGTAGCTACACTGTACTGTATCTGTTCGGCTCACTGCTCCACAGCAACAAGCCTTGCAGGTATTTGTCACAGTTATGCACCAAAACATCTGATTAAAGCAATTAGCTGATATAGCATAAAGTATTTCATTAGCAGAGGTGAGGTGGTGGTGCATAGAGGCACAGAATACCTCTTGTGTGTTTTTACTACCATTTCCTAGCATTTGTGCAATATTTTTCTACTGTAATATTTAAAAAAAACAACAACAACTGTTTTATAGGATTTAGGGCAACTATTAGTCAATTAAAAAAATTCATATCAGGCAGACTGTAATATGTCAAACACTCAAGGAAACTACAACCCAATCAGTCATCTTAAAACCATCAAAAACATTCCAGGTGTTTTGACCTGATGTTTTTAAGCTGGAGAGTGATACTGAAATAGTCCAGTGTAAGCCGTAGATACTTTTTAATTTTTTAATCATACATTCACTCCAAGAATGCCTGTGCCTTCATTCTGCGTTCTGTCTCTCTTCTTTTGCGAAGTTGCTATGTAGATGCCTTATATGTCTGGATTTCTCAAATGCATCCTGTTTAAAATTACAATGACCAATTGCTTTAAATAATTTTGAAAACTGGCCAAGTTGATTTGCCCAGTGATGGATTTATAGCTCTGATGGGCTTGCAAACTTTAATAACGTCATGTTAAAGGTGTCCGTGAGTTTTGAAAAAAATCAAATCATATCATAAAAAATCATAATGTATAAAAAAAGTATTTGGGTGATTGTTTTACTTCTGGTGCTTAAATGTGTCCGATTTTTTTATGTATATGAAAATGTATAAAAATGTAGTGATATAAATATAAAAAAATATGATATTTAAATTAAATATATATATTTTTTTAGATATAAGTCGTATTAGCTATTATTTTTTCCATGCCTTAATTTTATTTTCAAATATCTTTTGTTATATAGATTTTGTTTATCCTTTTTCTCCAACCCAATGAAAACATTAAAATTGCAAGTTAAATTGCAGGTTTAAAACTGATTATATAAACAAAGAATGCAATAAACAAAGTATTTGAATATTTATTATTGCATGAAAAATGTAAAAAACAATTTTTTTAGAGAAACACCAGTTTATTAAATTTATTTTGGATTCTCATTAATATAGTAATTATATTTAAGATTATCATTTAAAGGATAATCTATAAATAATCAATCTTGTATGAATATCAATAATTATATATTATATAATTATATAGGATATATGTGATATGCATACAGACACGATGGCATGTCAAGACCCCCTCTTTCATGCACACACCCATCCTATTTTCTGTTCTTTGTTTTCTATTAGACCTCTTTCATCTCAAGTCTTTTAGGCATATCAGTGTGTGATACAACAATGTTTCTATGTGACTTATTACATGCATACACACAGTAGACATTTGGACGTAATGGCAGAAAGAAAATAGTAAAGAAAGGAATGGAAATTGCGCTTTGCCTGGGTGAAAGAGCGATGAGGAGCACATTCTGTCTGGCATGCAATTACACACACGCTCATGCACTCTAAAGTCCAGGAGTCTGATCTGAGGAACCTGGCCTGTGTACAGCTTTCTAATGTGAACATACACACACACATAGAGAGACAAAACAGACTGGTTTGTTCCGGCTGGTCAAGGCCAGTTTTGACCACCCAGATCGAGGCAGCATCAGATAAGTGGGGAGGCTCTGAAGCCTCTCTGTAAGTCTGTTACAAAGTCTGTCAATCTGTTATCCATATGGAGATTCAAATAAATGGTGGCAAACATTGAATGATAGATTTTTAGCATTTGGCAACCACAGTCTAAGCAAAACCTCACCCGTACACACACACTATAAAGAGAGTCTGTAATGATGTATTATGATAGTTTTTGTGTGTGTACTCGTGTTTTCTACAAAGGAGTGCTGTCTTTATCATCATGATGATTCAAAATGACTCCATCACTCGGTGTGATGCACACAGCATGTTTTTTTATGTGTGTGTGTGTGTGTGTGTGCATGTGTGTGTATAGTTATAGATCCTCAGTGACATTCCCAGTGGGAAGGAGTCTTATGTGATTCTTTTCTTCCACACAGCTCAGTGCCGAAGTGAACCTTTGCCATCCAGACACACACAGACACACACACGTGAGTGTGCATTCTCAGCTTCTGTGGCTGAGTGAGTAAATCTGCAGTCAGTATTAATGCTTTGTGACAGGGAGGGATGACTGCCCAGACAGGACACACGGAGACAGCAGAGGCCACATAAAACACACAAACACAAGCCATCCTGATTTACAGCCTTCCCTCCCATGGCCTGCCCAACATCATCTTTTTCAAAACTTTCTCTTTCTTATGCGCAAGTCTCTGTGCTGACACATAACCTGTGTCAAAGACAAGTACATGGGCTCTGTTGACCCAGTCAGGTCTGGGTCCTGTCAGAGACAGACAGAGGAAAACAGAAACACTAAGGACATCTATTAGGTTGAAGACTCTGGTCTCCATTTCTTCCTCTCTGGCTCTCTTTCCTGGGCGTGTAGAGCAGAGGTGTAGATCTCATGCCTAATTGGAGGCACAACAAACAGGAGGTTTTGCAGTTAAAGTGACAATGTGGTGTATCCCAAAGCATTTCCCCAGAATCTGAAGCTCCAGGGTCTCTTTTGTT
Source organism: Sinocyclocheilus grahami (assembly GCF_001515645.1). Lineage (NCBI taxonomy): Eukaryota > Metazoa > Chordata > Actinopteri > Cypriniformes > Cyprinidae > Sinocyclocheilus > Sinocyclocheilus grahami. The sequence goes on along the minus strand of NW_015505206.1, from coordinate 947,694 downwards.
AGTTTTACACCTGAATTGAATGTGATGGTGAAAACTGGCCCATGAAACAGTACGATGAGGGCTCAACAAAAAGGATGGCCGCTGGCCCAGAGCTATAATCTGCCCTTTTAGGCAAATGCTACACTCTAAAAAAAATCTTGGGTTATTATTTTAACCCAAATGCTGGGTTGAGCCTTTTGGGTTATTTTTGGGGGGGTTATTCTTTCAGTGTTTGGGTAGTTTATGTGTTACCCAGCTCCTGGGTCAAATGTAACAACCCAGTGTTTGGGTTGTTTTTGTGTTATTCAGATCCTGGGTCAGACGTAACCCAGCGGTTGAGTTATTTATCGCGGGGATTTTGCGTCTTCTTTTCACGAGAGAGCAGTTCTAAGCGCCATCGAATTGATGCATTCTTCAGTAAAATACAGGTTTGTGTACATTTTATTTTATCTATAAAATCGATACTGTGCTGTATATCGTTCAATGTTGTGCAGAGCAACTTAAAGGCATGTGGTGTGAATCACCTTTAAGGAGTGTCGCGATCTTTTTGCGTGATTGAAAAGCCTGATGCTTTGCATAAAATAAATGATTTTATTCATAAAGAGACAGAATATAATACTTTGGATGTTAAAACATGTCCCCAGAGCTGTTTATTGTTTGTTTATTGGCAGGTTATGGAGTCACAGCATGTTTCGGCTAGAGTGAAATGCAGGGCGGCGGTCTGTTAGCAGTTCCCCGCCGAACACGACTCCAGCTCGGGCACGAGAACCAGGTCCGTTACGATGGAAACAGAATAACAGAGACTGGTCGATTACACGTTAATTACTTTTGTTTAATGTTGAATTTTTCTTCTAATGTTTGTTAAACGAGTTTAAATATAGGCAATATGTATAGCCTATTAAAAACGATATAAACAATGCTGTAAATGATAAATAAAGGAAAAAGGAAGTTATCGTGCAAACCAATGGTTCTGTGGAGTATTTTAGAAAAGTTTAGAGGATTTAAGTTAATCTGTAAACATTATTTAATGTATGAAGTAAAAAAAAAAAAAAGCTAGTAATATAGTAAAAATTAATAAACCCAGTAGCTGGGTTAAATCAACCCATTATGCTGGGTTAAATAAACAACCCAATTTGCTGGGTAAATTTAACCCAAGATGGGTTCTGTCCTATATTTACCCAGCCCATGGGTTAATAACAACCCAAATTGGGTTGTTTTAGATATATCTAGATATATCTATATTTAGATATATCTAGCTATTATCACTTACTTGCATTTTGGTGCCTTGTAAATTAGCAAATTCTGCTTCTCAGTATTTTTTGTTTTTAATAATAAATATTTTATATTTTAATCATGTTTTTAATATAATACAAAAATGTTTAGTAAATAATATAATAAATGTTAATATAAAACGATTAAATATGCAAGTGTGAAATTATAAATGCTAATCTAAAATTTTACATATAAATTGATAGATATGTATATTTCTTTATGTTGAGGCCAGTGGAAAAATGGCATGGCAAATATAAATCTGAATTGCTGGTCCTACTGTGCCAGTAGAAAAAAAAGACAAAATTGTCAAAGACTGTAAATAGACAATAAACTTATTTTTGTTAGGTTGTCTTTGCTGGCTGCAAGAGCAAAAAAAAAAAAAAGCCAACATGACCAATGATGTTTGATTCATTAATAAACTACTCTTGTTTTGGTCCTGTTGCTGAATCAGACAAAAAGTCTCAGACAGTCATTGATTTGAATCAGATCATTAACAGCTTAATTATTGAATCTCTCAGTTATTGAATTAACATCTGACAGAGTGGATGTTTATGACAAAAAAAATTATAAAAAAAAAAACATGTCTAAAAGAAAAGTACTGTTTTGTTTAGTACTTCACTGGGGATGTCTCTTCTAGCTCAATGCTTTCCTTTTACAGCAGGAGTAAATCAAGAACAAAGTACAAGAAAGGAGACAGGAAAAACAAGCTGCTTTTGCACTTTTTCATTTCCGTGTGATCTGTTTCTCCTTTCCATTCACCTCTAACTCTCCCTCAGTGATCCTGCCATGAGCGCAGTGACAGACCCCTTGGTTATATCATCAACACGAAACATGAGTCCTCCAACACAGGTCAGAAAGTATTAGACTGAATGTGTGTGTGAGAGAGAGATGTCCTTGTTTCCTGTCTTTTCCCCAAGTCATGTTCAGAGGGGGTATCATTCACCCATGGCTGGGTTTCCATGGCCACGAGGACTGAGCCAATCAGAGCGCAGGGCCACCATGTGCTCTAGACGAGGAAAAAGCCTGCCGGCGACACATATGCTAGTGTGCTAACGCTAACCCAGCATCTTTGCGTCTGCTCCGCGGCTCTTCCTCCCTGGCCTTATCTTTCATTTTGATCCCCTCTGTCCTTGAACCTCAAATCTCTCTTTAGTTTTAAATAGCTTGATGTATTTATAATGTCTCCCCTTATGTTGTCACTTTTTTCATCTTGGTTTCTTCCTAAGGCAAGACATGAATAGGAAAGATGGACAGAAGTAGAGGAAACAGGGCAAGTGCCCCTCAGACACACAACCTTTAACTCTGCCTTTAAAAATAGAAAATGAGGTGAAACGTATTCTGTGGAGTTTCTCCTTCCTACAATCATTGTTGATTTATATTGTCTGCTGGAGTGTTTATGCTGTAAGAGTGTGTAAGGTAAAGAGGAAAGAGAGGAAAAGAAAACATTTGCCAGAGGATTTATTGCAACATAGAGGGCAATTCCTGCAAAAAAAAAAGAATTTTCGCATGGTTTAAACCCGTAATGGAATTGCATTGTTTACCTTTGGGAATGATTGTGTCCGTGGAAATGGAATTCCATTGTTCGAGTCTAATCTCAGTTTTTATTCAGACATGGCTTTCATTTACTGTGGGATCATCTGCAGGTATATGGCATTGTGAGTCGCCAGTGGAGGAACACATAGCTGCGGCGCTCGCTCTCTCAAACGCGCTCACAGTCACACATTCTCGCACATACCTTGATCAAAGGCTTAAAGCTCAGATTTGGGAGAAATCCTCTCTTTGGCAAGTCACCGTTTCCATGGAGACTACAATATTTCTCCTTTACTCATTTTAAGCTGTTTTAAACTTCATGATACTATTATGTTTCTAATTTTCTAGATTTTCTAATTTAACACAATGATAACTTACCTGTAACACATCATGTGCCGATTAATTAAAGATAAAGTTATTAATTAATTAATGTCATTAATTTGATTAATAACTGTAACTTGTAACTTCGATATAAAAAAATAATAGCTTGATAGCCCTATTTAAAACATAAAAATACACAATTAATGGAAAATAATGTGTTTTTTTAACCTTAAACCACATAAACGCATTTCATCACACCAAATACACAAAATAATGTTCTTTTTAGCAGCATCATATGACCCTTTTAAACACCGGTGACAGATACTTCAGCATAAGAAGCTTTAGCGCAAGAATCCGATTTAAGACAGTTATTGAGGTTGAGAGGAAGGTGCGGTAGAGCACATGCAAGCGTTTATATGTCGCATAACAAGCAGATGCTGCGCTAATATGCTTCAGCTGAGGATTTGCTTTAGCAGTCAAGGTGCAAGATGGCACACTAAGTTTATACATAATTCATGCTATTAAGCGTTAAATCTGTAGAGTCTATGGATTTGGGATTTTATGTGCTCCATATCGTTTACCTCACAAAAGTGTAGAGGATCATCAGACACCTGACTTGCTCTTTCCTGCAGTTAGTACAAAGGTGGAAAATATCTGTAAATATTATTGTCCTAATTCAGCAGGGGACTGTCCTGCAGTACCTACTAGAAGATGATGTCACCAATAATGGTGCTGTGTGTTTTAGAGCAGCGACTACAGCTTGAGGTCAAGGCAACAGCCATGTGTAGTTTTCACATCTGTGTGAAAGATGTTTTAGGGCCAAGCTGTGTATATATTAGTGTTGACGTGCAAGGGCAAATATTTCCAACAATGTTTGGAATATCAGGTTTTTGGCCATATTTATGCACAAGGTCCAGTGGAGAATTGTTTTTTTTAAGTCTCAGGGCAGAATATATTGTCAAACATAGTGCAGTCTTGCTGAATTTGCCTTAAAAGCAAAGCCGTGGTTGTGGACCCTCACTAAATCTTTACTCCATCGTGAAATGGCGAACACAACCCTGTTTAAATCTTTAGTGCCACCTCCTGCATAGCACGTAATGCGTGTTATTTTAAGTGTAAATTAAATCTGTTTCGTCTGACCACTTGTGATCTGATCAACTCAGACAGATATTAATACCAGGTGTAGAAAGACTGGAATGAAGAAATTAATAGGCAGGCCAAATAACAAAAGCATGGGTGATAAGTAGAAGCGATAGAGTCCATGAATGAGTAAACGAAGAGAGATAATGAGGTGAGCTGAGGTAATATTCACAGTTCCCCTGAGTTAATTCAGTCCCTGTGTGTGTTGATTAATTATGTGTGCATGTGTGTGTATACAGTGCTATTTCCTGCATTGCTATTCAGTGGCAGTGCTACTCCACGACAAAGAAAAAAAAGATATTACCCAGTTTGTGTGTTTGCAGTCTAAGTTGAATGTGATGAGATTTTAAAAGTATAGCTCAAGGGAAAAATACGAAGACAATAAGAAACATGATTTTACTGGCTGCATGCAAAAATACTGTGCTCAAACAGTCTGATTTATAAACAAAAGACTCTTTTTAGCCATTTCTTTTACTGAATCACTCCAAAAAAGACCTATAAGTTATTGCTTTGAATCAGCGAATGAATTACTCATTTAATTTGTTTTAGGTCAGTAATATTTTGTAAAGTTTTTGAAAAGTCTCTCATGCTCACCAAAGCTGTAGTGATTTGATGAGATTGTAAAATATTATGACGATTTGTTTTCTATTGTAATATACTGTATTTTGAATTGTAATTTACTCCTGTGATGGCAACGCTGATTTTTCAGCATCATCACTCCAGTCTTCAGTGTCACATGATCCTTCAGAAATCATTCTAATATGCTGATTTGCTGCTTAAGAAACTTTTCTTATTATTAATGTTGAAAACAGTTGTGCTGCTTAATATATTTGTGGAAACACAAATATATATATTTTTTTCAACTTTTTTTTTTGATGAATAGGAAGTTCAAAAGAACAGTATTTATTTGAAATAGTAGGCTAATCTTTTATGACATTATAAATGTCTGTTACTTTTAATCAATTGAATGCATCGTTGCTGAAGAAACAATTACTGACCCCAAATTTCTGAACAGTAGTGATTGACCATGTGTAATTAAACAAAATCATTCAAATTAAGCTTTATCACACTGCTGTTCATGCATGTTTTTATTGCCACATTTTATATAGAAATATAATAAAATGATGATGATGTAATAGCTTGTTGACTGACTTCAGCAACATTTTTTGTTCTGTCTTATCAGCCCCGTTGGTCAAAAACTCATGGCTTCTCAGGTCAGTAACAATTGAACGGTGCAGTTCATAAACTTCCTCATTTACACTTGCAGACTAAAAGCTCATTTAGTTTTTACAGATCATTTAAACATTGTTCTCTCATAGTTGAGGTATACCTATGATGAAAATTACAGGCCTCTCTCATCTTTTTAAGTGGGAGAACTTGCACAATTGGTGGCTGACTAAATACTTTTTTGCCCCACTGTATGTCATTCTGTATGCATAATATAAAGGCATGATGTTGCAAACGGAAAAAAATTATAATCTCATCCTTTTAATCCAGTGGGCTCTGAACACACATACTTGGGCAGTATTGTAAGCAATTTATTCTAAATCTGTAATTAGGAGATGATGGATCATAAACATAATGTTAAATGCTTGCATGTGTATCATTACAAGAGGATTATGTTGTATTAATTATTATATTTACCATATTAAATTTCAAACATTGGGCTGTCCAAATTCGAGCCACGAGCTTATGTAGCAGTGTGTGTATTTAAGTGTGTTTGTGTAACCGGTAACGATTATCGCTTTGATTCTCATCAATTTAACAGCAGTCTAATAAAGACAAAAGCTCCAGAAATGACAGCAATCAATACCATATTCTCTGTAAGTGTTTGTGTGTATAGGCCTAGTTCTTGATCCTTGTCTATTTGCATCATGAACCATTTTCTCCAACAGCAACACCTGTGTTTGTGTTTGTGTATGTATACTGTATATTGTATACATACATGTATACTTAAACTGATAACAAAACATACTTACAGTCGCTGATTCAGAAGTGCCAGATTGTCATAGCAAAGTCGGAATTTACTCTTTTTTTTTTTATTTTTTTTAAATATTAGAATGAGCCGTTTTAGGTAGGCGTGGCTGACTTTTAACTTTTATTAAGAATATCTCTTTGGATTTGAGACTTTAGTCTTTGCAACTTTACAGATCTTCTTTATGCACCAAGAGTTTGTAACACTCCAAAGAGAAAGGAAAACTTGAAATCGCATCATATGACCCCTTTAAGATCCTACCCACAGTTAACCCAGTTTTTAAGTTGGAGGCACAAAGACACACACACACATACTGTATATATTCATGAAGTATTCCTCCTAGTTGATAAGACTACAGTATATGGCTAAAGTGGCTGAATAATGATCAGAGAGGCAGAATGGAGGTCGGTTTGAAGCATCAGATGATAATGGACGTCTAGGGTGAGATAGGATGATGAAGGTGAAGGACGTGAGCAGGGTCTGAAATGAACACATCCTAAGTGCCAAATGCAAGCACAAATAGTTTTTGGTGAGGATGAACAACAGATTGACTTTTCACTTAAATAGTAACATTATAGTGAATTACAATAGTCAGATTTCCGAGTGTCAGTTTATAATGTCATAAAGAATCCTGAAAAACGTATTACGGTTTTCACGAAAATATTACGCAGCACAAGTACAACTGGTTTTCATTTTGGTCATAATAAAGTTTCTTGAGCAGCAAATCAGCATATCATAATGATTTCTGGAGGATCATGTGAAACTGAAGGCTTAAATAATGATGCAGAAAATTCAGTTTTGCATCAGGAATAAATTACATGTAAAAACATTAAAACAGAAAATAGTTGTTTAAATGTATAATATTTGACAATATTTACTGTATTTTTATCAAATAAAATGCAACCTTGGTGAGTACTTATTTCAAAAACATAAAAATATCCCAAGACCCCAAACTTTTGACAAATGAATTATAAGGGAAGTCGTGGCCTAATGGTTAGAGAGTCGGACTCATAACCCAAAGGCTGTGGGTTCGAGTCTCGTACCGGCAGGGATTGTAGGTGGGGGAAGTGAATGTACAGCGCTCTCTTCCACCTTCAATACCACGACTGAGGTGCCCTTGAGCAAGGCACCGAACCCCCAACTGCTCCCCGGGCGCCGCAGCATAAATGGCTGCCCACTGCTCCGGGTGTGTGTTCACGGTTTGTGTGTGTTCACTGCTGTGTGTGTGCACTTTGGATGGGTAAATGCATGGGTCACCATACTTGGCCACTTGTCACTTATGATGGGTTTCACAGTGTAATGGGGATATCATTTTTGAGTGGCTTTTGTCTGAACTTTTGTTTTGCAATCTCTTTTCTCTTACTCGTTAATCAATTCACATTTTTTTGCTGAACTGCACACCTTTTTGAGATGTGCTTACACTGGTCATTCACTGTATCATCAATAGATGTCTGGCATGAAACAGTAGGAAATTGGACATGAAAAGTGGGTGAAGGGCTCATAATCGCAGGGTTTTGGGGGAAAGTGTAGTGTCTATAATTTGATTTACACAGTTCAGTTGAGAAGCTACCAGTCCAGCAAACATGCTTTGCATAACCCCCAAAAATCCTGTTTGATGGAAAAGATGAAGGCGGGAGGATGAGGATGGATGAAGTTAACAGTGACACACAGGCACAGATGAATAAGGGAAGAGGGAGAGCCGAGAGAAAGATGGGATTGGGGGAAGGGCTGCTGGGGAGATTAATCCCGTTCACCCTTTTACATGGACACATACATACACAGTCTGTGATCCATTTCTCAACAGTTTTAAGATGAAGCGCGTATGTGTGTATGATGCATTCGAAGATTGTGAAATACTGGCCTTTTCTGTGTACTGTGCATAAATGTGAGCTGTATTGTGTGTATGTAAATGGCTATAGCGTGTGTGTATTCAGAGCAGTCTGTCTCTCTTCCCTCAAGTCATTTACAATTTCTGCATGGTTTGATGAATATGCTCCAGTGTTTGTGTGTATGTGTGTGTTTATATAGATAGATGAGAGAGCAAGAGTGAGGGTGGGTTTAACCTCTCTGTTTTAAATATACTCTTCGCCCATGCTCTGTCCGCTCCGTGTTTAAAAATGACATATCTGCAGGCCACTTGTTTTTTTTCATCAGAGTACATTACCATTCATAGAAATTCTTGGCAACATTATTATTGCATTCATTTATAAAAATGCTCCTCTGGAGCGCTTGTGCTGGCATTCTCCTCTTGCCTCTGTCACCTCACTGCTGTCTTACAAATGGACTCAGCTTCACAAACTGCCTGGATGCATGGTGTGTGTGTGTGTGTGTGTGTTTTCTGTTAAATAATGTGAAATGTGCCATTTAAATCTTCTGCCTGAAGGAGCTCAGCTGTAAAGAGCACACTGCCTTAGCTGTGTTTTCCAAAAACACACACAAACACATGTACACACACTTCCAAGTGTAATGATTGTGAAGCTAGTTATTTTGAACCACAAGAGCACTAGGGGAGAATGGGGCATAACACTAACACTTTTTGACTTTCTCAGTTTGTGTTATTCCACATGGGGTTCAGAGTATAATTTTTTTCCCACATTAATTTCACACTTGTCTAGTACAAATATGTGGTTTTGTTTCATAATTGGAGTGTGTACGTTTTTCTTTATTTACCCCAAAAGAATGGAACTGAAATGTGGCAAAATGCCCCATAGGTGGGGTGCATTGTAACATCTGAGGGGCACGTTGTAACATGACCACATGGCAGCTTAAAATGTTATCTGATCTAATGAAAAAAAGACAGACTAAATTATTTTGTAAATAAAATAAAATGTACTTTTTCAAATAAAATAATGCAATTTTTTATTATTTTTATTTTTATTTTCATTGGCGCCAGTAGCCTCATGGTTAGTGCATCGACGTACAGCACAACTGCGCTCAAGGCAACCCGAGTTCGATTCCCATCTCAAGGTCCTTTGCCGATCATGCTCCCCTCTCTCCTCTCAGTGCTTTCCTGTCATCCCTCTACTGTCCTATCTCAATAAAAAACCCATAATAATAATAATGCCCTTTTTTAAGAATTAAAAATAATCTAATTTTGGAGTTTGACAATGAACACATTGCAACCATGCTTGGGAAGGTCCTGATCGCAACACATACAGCATAGTTCAAAGCAGTGGGGGCAAATATATGAAGAAACACATTCAGACATTCATAAAAACACTCCTTTCCCTCCACACAGCTCTCACAGAACAGGAGACACAAAAACGAGCCAAAATGCTTTACATTTCTTGAAATCATTTGAACATTGACTGTCAGTCTTTATTCACCTGTTTCTCGTGGTTTCTCATTAAAATCAAATAAATTGTGTAAAATAAATAGTGAATATATTGTAAATTATATCGCTAATGTCATAGAATAGCATAGTTCTAGCGGTGCACATTGTAATGCAGTATTACAATGTTCCCCAACTGGAATTTAAAACCGGTTCATGTCTTTTGCTAATTAGCAAAGCATTAAAATAACTATCTAAACTGATAAATAGCAGATTGGAGATTCAAATAATAGCAGATTTCTCTCATTTTAAATTAACACTATAAAAACTGAGATGAAAAATTTACTTTTGCTGTAATAAAATAAATGTTCAGCAATATCTTCAAAAGATTTTTTAATTTTGGCACAATTGTTTCTCTGTGTAGTGTTGATATGGCAACTAGTAAATACTGTACATTTTGTTATGCTAGCATGTGTGGAAATATTTAAACCATTTTTGTTAACCCTGAATTAGTTTGTGCCCTTGCGCACCCTATACTGCTCTTGCAGCATTTATTTGAATACATTTTTTTGTGACAATATAAACATCTTTACTGTCACTTTTGTAATTTAATAAATTCTTGCTGAATAAAAAATTTTGAAGCTAAATTTTTAAACAGTACACTCTTTAAAATAAAGGTGTTTAAAAGGTTCTTCACATCAGCGATGCCATAGAACAGTGTTTATCAACCCTGGTCCTGGGCGCCCCCCAGCACTGCACATTTTGTGTGTCTCCCTAATCAAACACACCTGATTAAACTCATTAGTTCATTAAAAGAAACTCCAGGACCTGAAATGGGTGTCAGATAAGGGAGACATACAAAATGTGCAGAGTTGGGGGGCGCTCAGGACCAGGGTTGAGATACACTAGAAGAACTATATTTGGTTCCACAAAGAACCATCTCTTTCTTATCTTTTTATAATCTGAAGAACATTCTTTTGCCACAAAGAACCTTTTGTAAAACAGAAATGTTCTTCAGATGTAAAAGGTTCTTTATGGAACCATTTAGACAAAAAGGTTCTTCTATGGCATCGTGAAGCACCCTTATTTTTAAGAGTGTAGTGTGCATTAAATAAAAAAATTACAAAATAGAACTAATAAAATATTGGAAAAATATTGGAAGTCATATTTCCATTTCAGTGGCGCAACATCAGGAATTATAAAATAAATGCTTTGAATAAATTAAATTAATAAACAATAAAAAATATATTTAGCAAAGAATGGTTAAAGTGAATTAACACAAAATGAAGAGCGTTTCTCTTGTTGCATTTTTATTGTTACTTTTTGAAAAAGGAATATTAACAGTTGTTGATGCAATTTAACTTGGACATTATGACTGTCTGAAAGCTTAGGCTGCTGACTTGTTGCCTCGCTGCTTTATCAGGCAATGACTTTGCAGGCAGCGTTTGTGCACAGTCACCTCACAAAACTGATTTCTGAAAGGTTTCTGAGGCAGTGTGACGGCTCAATGATCTGCATCAAAATAGAACGAGCTTTGGTGATAACCAAGCGAATATTAAATTACTAAAATACTGATTTCTCACTAGAAATAACAAAAAGTGCAAAACGTTGGTCAGAAATATACATTTACACACAAACTAGCCACCAAGTGCCATCTTTATTTTTTTAGCTCAACCATCACTGAATGGAACTCACAGGATTGTGGGATATCAAAGGCAGCAAGGGATACATCTCTGCTGCTTTCAAAAATCCATCAGATGAAAGCATCTCGGATGGGAAGTGAAGCTGACATTGGATTTGGACATGCCTCGATGCCTTCCTACCTGGCAGTGCATCCTCAGAAGGCAACATTTATCAGCTTTCAAATGCAGCCAATATCTTGTAGTCAGTTGTTAACTCACTGAGCTGATTCAGTCAATAATTCAGTCTGACTGAAACAGACCAGTGAAACTCATGAGTTTGATTCAGGCGGATTTGTGAACCAAATTCATTAAAAAAGAACTGGCCTCAGAATCACATGTTTGTTTATCATGTACTTAGCCATAACAATGTAAAAGATGATTGTGTTGTTTTCTTTTTATTACTTTGTGGTGCCGTCTTTCTCTGATGGCACAACCAGTCTCTGCGAGTTCTCAACACAGCTTTATGCCTTATGTGTGATTTGCATCCAGGATCTCTTTCCGTTTAATGGCACTCCATTCACATAGTTGTGCAATGATACATTGTACACTTCCAGCTTCCCCCAGAGCCTCAGTAGGACATGCCAGTCTGTCTGTTTAATTAACACTGTCTCTTGGGGGATTCAGCATATTACACATACAACAGTGGAACACAAAACGCACCAGACGTGTAAACGCTGTGTGTGTGACTTTGCAAAACTCCCGTAGGGGATCACTAATCACTTTACCCCAACATTAGGTAAAACTGAGCAGATGTTCCCACACAAAAAAGATCTTGAATTATCCTTAATGAGAACTTCCACTGCAACACCTCTCACTTCTTATCTGCGGCTCTCACTTAGCCCTTGTGTTGTGCTGAAAATCCTATATCTAATTTGGTGTTCCTGTTCAAAAATGGGCAGCCTTTTAAAAATCACCAAATCTTGGGTCATTTTGTCAGCTTATTTTCTTAACACAAGTTTTGTATTTCTCTTTGGAACTGATTGATTGTAGGCCTCGTTAATCATTGAGAAACATGCTTTCATAGATGAGTCACTAAACTTATAGGTTTAATTGCTATTAGTGGGTCTCTAAATGTGGACCACACAGCCTCAAGCATCAGAGAATGTGTATCCTCCACAGCACATGTTCTTCTCTTAATATTTTTTTTCTTCATTTTGTGCATTGCAGCCAGGCCCGCTGCTGGACAAATGGGTGCCCTAAGCAGAATTGTATTGTTGTGCCCCCCCCCCCAAAATTATGGAAGTAAAAAAATACTAAATAAAAAAAAACACTATAGTGGTCAAAAGAGAACTTTAATAAAATATACAAGTAAATAAATGAATAAATTGTAATTAAATTGCATTACTTACAAATTACAATTGTAGCTCTAGACAGTTACCTATGGCTATGATTTTATTAATAAAGTTGTCTGATTGATTTTATAGTATCAAGCATTCAGAAATCACGCAAAAGAAAATTAAGCAGTTTTACCATGATAAAATCATGGTTAATTTTGGTAAGGGTTGTGATGTCCACATGTCTTGGTTAAAGAAATTATAGGATATATAGAGGCTGTGTCATCTCACAAAAAGGTGGCCAAAAATGAAAGATTAAGGGAATATTTGAATTAGATGTTTGGTCAATATTAAACAAGGATTTGATCGTCCTGTAGGTGCATCAGCAACAATTACCAGGCCTTTGGCTCCCTTTGCAGGCATTTGTAATAACATTTAATGTACATAAATTGTTAAAATACATAAAGTAATACAAAATAAACAGTGTTATTCAATGAAACCATATAATTATTAATTAACCAATCATTATTGCCTCATTGTTTTTATATAATGCATTTTAAGTCATTTTAAAGATTGTTGTTGGCTTAGGTCTGTTTTTATAACCACAAAAAAAATATTTTCTTAATACTTTGTAAACTATTATTTGAAGTAACAAAACCATAGTTAATTTGTGGTTACGATGGCTACAAGAACCATGATTTTGGGGTTTTTTCGTAGTAAAACCATGGCTAACTTTCGTAAGGGAACATGGAAACTCAGAGAGAACATAGATGCGTTGGTGGTGGTGAAGTATTAAGACATTAAAACACGTTGTTAACGTCAACAGCCAAAAACGTTTCACAGGATTATGATGAATGTACCTGAAAGTGATGCACAGGCTTCATCTTTTTTTCTTTTTCTTTTCTCGGCGCCGGATTGCTGATGTCTTTTCACGGGCATAGTTGTCCATTAATTATGATAATTTGCATTCAGCCGCAAACATGAGGTGCGAACGGGCGCAGATGCGGGAATGGCACGTCACGTGTGCTTAGCCTACTGTGTTCACCGTAAAACAGTGGTGGACGAAGTACACAAATCAAGTACTTGAGTAAAAGTACAAATCCGTATAATAAAATATTACTCCAGTAAAAGTACTCAATTTTCAATTTTACTCGAGTGAAAGTACAAAAGTACTTGATTTTTTTTATGTACTTAAGTAAAAAGTACCGATAGATGAATGATTATTTTGCAGTTTTATATAGACTACTTTTATCATTTTATAAATATATTAGCATATATTTTTTTATAATCGTACTGCTCAAAATACCTGGGATTTTCCCAAAATAACCAATAAGGAAATAATTCATATAATAAGGAAAATATAATTATATTTTCATAATGATTTTTTTCTTCTCAAACCTTCTCTGTCATTTTCCACTTTGATAATTACTGTAGTTACCATGTTCTGAACATCACATCCTTTCTTTTTCCCTCAGATGTAATGAATAAATGTGGTTGAATAAAAATATTTGGACTATTTTTTTTAAATGACCTCAATTTAGCACCAGCAAGCTCGTTAGCTAGACAGTTAGCATCAGCTAACATTAGTGACTTATTTTCAGCATGGTTATGATAAACATTTTTATTTGTCTACTCGACTAGTTGATCCAGATACATAGTAACTTAAGCTATGTGTGCTGACAAACAATATAAAAACAGACGTCACATAGGGCTAAATGCATAGCATTTTAGTAAAACTGTTAACGTTACAGCAGCGGGGAAGATGAATGTGCATTTTATTTAATCTGTGTTATTTTAATGTTTTTTTACCTAAAACATAGGGACTCTGATATTAATGTGTCTGCATTCAAGCATTTCAGTGGGCTTAAACAGATCACCCTTTACAGCAGATTTAGTTCACAAACAACTGACAGCTTTGCCCTAAATAGGATTTTCAGTTACAATAATTAATCCTAAAATTCGACATTAGTAACTTACTTTTAGCAGCATCACAAGAATTTGCGAACCTATTTAACGGGTTAATTGAAACGAATCAGTTTGTTCATGAATCAGACACCGCTTCTGCGTGTCGGAGCATGTGATATATTATAAGGAGTAAAGTTATGTTTTATGAAATGTAGTGAAGTAAAAAGTACGATCTTATGCTTTAAAATGTAGTGAAATAAAAGTAAAAGTTACTCAAAATAAAACTACTCCAGTAAAGTACAGATACTTAAAAAATTTACTTAAGTACAGTAACGAAGTAAAACTACTTCGTTACTGCCCACCACTGCCGTAAAATGGCGTTTATATTTTTATTTATGTATATATACATGTTAATATTAATATAGAACGAAAGTTCTTTTTTTGAGCAATTGGGATGGTGCCTGTTGGTGCTCTACGCAAAGTCCATACTCTGCGTATAGGGAGCAGCGGTACTGATTGTAGCCTCCTGCCAGTCCTCTTTATCTCACCTTTCCAGCATGCCTACCCCTCCCTTTCACACTTGTGCTCAATATATCTCTCCTTTCATTCTCTCACTTCTTTCCCCTTTAACACTTTTATAATTTCATCTCCTATATGTATATTTTTTGCCTAAAAGCCACAGTAATCAAGGCTGTCAGTGTGTCAGTATGATAAACAGTCTTCCTTGAAGAAAAATGCATTTAGCTGACTCAAACATTGCCATTTATAAGGTATTTTCATGATGCAATCTACAGCTATGTTTCCCCTGAAGGTGTTTCTTCTAGTTTCAGTGTGGAGGTGCCTGCTATAGTCAACATGTACCTAATATCTCACCTCATTTCATAGTGTTGAAGTGTAAAGAGCATTTTCTATGAAGGGTTACTATTTACATCTTTTAAAGTCACCAATAAATGTTCAGATGACATTTTGGCTTTCTAACCTTCATTTTTTGATGAATTTATAAAGTTTGAAACTGGACTTTCACCCAAAAATAGAAAAATGGAAATTTGCTGTTAATTTACTCACCCTCAGGTCAACCAAAAATCTTCCTTACTGTTCTACTGAAGAAAAAAAGTAACCTACATCCTTTATGACCTGAGGGTGAGCAAATTTTCATTTTTGAGTGAACTATCCCTTTAAGGTTAATCATCTATCATTATTAAAAATGTAAATTTAACTTTTGTAGACTTTTAGTGAATGCAATCAAAAGATTTTAGTTACTAGGAAGAAACAAATATAAAATATTTGGTAACACTTGTGGGATTACAAATTTAAGAATATGTTTAAAATATGCTGATCCTATGTATCATAGCATCACATAGCATCACATGAAAAACTAAGGTGAAGTACATTGTATTTAGCATTTAAGGTAAATTACATCAGACAAATGATTATCTTAAGCAAAGTGTAGCAAGAGGTTCCTGTCTGTTCCTGTTCTCTTATTGTTAGTCAAATGAACCAGATTACTGAGACGATCACCTTTTGTTTGTAATGGCTCTTGGTGCCTCTGCCCCAGTCTTTGAGTAGTTATACTGATTGAATTAGGACGGTCAGACTGATTGGATTAGCACCTATGCATTTGAATGACACCGTTATGCTGATGAGATCAAGGCTGGGAAAATGCCTGTGTCGGGCTGATTGCCTGTACTTCATTTGCATGCTATGGGTTAGATTGTCTCCACCTCTACTGAATGTATCCCGCCCCCTTAAAATGTATATAAACTACAATGTATTACTGCCTTAGGCAGACTTTTGATGACTGCAGCGCGTTCTCAATAAAGAACTCTGCTGAAGATACCCAAGAGTCTCCTGGTCTCTGCTTCAACGAGGAAAAAGTTTCCTACAGTTTTGACGCTGTGACCCGGATAGAGCTCCTCACCTGAATCCAGATTGAAACTTCAAGCTCAACAAAGATCTGACTTCGTTCCAGATTGAATCTTTCTGTACAACCAAGGGTTGGTGAGTGTCACTCTATCCAAAAGAGCCTTTAAGATCAGTACAAATTTGTTATCCTCTGCACCGTCAGAGAAGAGTTAACAGACAGCTGTAGGGTTTGGTTAACTAAGTTATCCTCTAAAAAAATGTATTTTAGAGATGAAGGATTATCCTCTGTTTCGGCAGGGAAGTAGCCAATAAACATATTGATAAAATCACCCCCCTAGTAGCAGATCCCTCTACAATTTGTAATGGCTTACCATTAAGATTGTAAGATTTTTTCAGTAATCGATATGTCTAATAGATTATTTTCTGTACCCTTGCACCCTGACAGCCAGACATGGTTAGCTTTCACAGTTGACTATGAACAATACCAGTGCACACGTTTGCCAGCTTACCATTAGATTGTAAGATTTTTTCAGTAATCGATATGTCTAATGGATTCTTTTCTGTACCCTTGCACCCTGACAGCCAGGCATGGTTAGCTTTCACAGTTGACTATGAACAATACCAGTGGACCCGTTTGCCACAGGGATTTCAGAATTCTCCTACCTTATACCATCAGGCTGTCAGACGTGATTTGTGTGACCCAGAATGTCCAGTCAAACAGTCCACTATGATTCAATATGTCGATGATATTTTGATCGCCTCTACAGATCACGAGTTACATCAAACTGAATTGGCAGCATTATTGGACTATTTGCAGAAAAGAGGACACAAATGCAGCTTTCACAAAGCTCAAATTGCTAAAAACCAAGTCACATTTCTGGGTCAAACAATTGGTGCAGGAAATAGATCTATTACACAGGATCGAGCCGCTTCAGTCAAAGCCATACCTCCACCTACTACCATTAAAACACTCCGATCATTTTTAGGAACAGCAGGTTACTGTAGACCTTGGATTGAAGAATATGCCTCAATTGCTCAGCCTCTCTATGACTTGTTGAAAGGCCAGGTTAAAGATTCCGATACTGTTTGTTTGGAAGAAATTCATCTCAAAGCTTTCAATGATTTGAAGAGAGCACTATGTCAAGCACCAGCATTAGGAATTGCACAATCTGATAGGCCCTT
>NW_015505206.1:928371-929490 GCF_001515645.1 Sinocyclocheilus grahami | reverse complement strand
GGTAACGGGCTGATTCCTGTATTGCATTTGCATGCTTTGTTTAGATTGTCGCCACTTCTACTTAAAATGTATATAAACTCTACTGTGCTGAGCTATAGTCAGACTTGGATGACTGCAGCGACGCACAGCGAGTCCTCAATAAAGAGTGACTTCTGTATGAAAGATATCCCAACGTCTCCTGGTTTCTGCTTCGACAAGGAAAAAGTTTCCTACAGTTTTGGTGCCGTGACCCGGATAGAGTTCCTCACCTGAATCCAGATTGAAACTTCAAGCTCAACAAAGATCTGTTCCAGAAGTTCCAGACTGAATCTTTCTGAACAACCAAGGGTTGGTGAGTTCCACTCTATCCAAAAGAACCTTTAAGACCAGTACAAATGTGTTATCCTCTGCGCCGTCAGAGAAGAGTTAACAGACAGCTGTAGGGTTTGGTTAACTAAGTTATCCTCTAAAATATTTATTTTATTAATATTTGTTACCCTCTGTTTCGGCAGAGAAGAATTGGTTACCCTCTGTTTAAGCAGGGAAGTTTAGCGTAAAGTGCTAGTATTTTGTGTTATTTGCTTTGCTTTGCCAAGGAAGGTTAACAATAGTTGATCTGTGTTAACAAGTGTACCCTCTGTTGATCAGAGAAGTTTTAGTGTTTTGATTGTGTGGTAACAAAGAAACTCACAAAATGTTTAGAAAGAATGCTAGACTGATCCCCACAACTGAAAAAGGTGGTCTCGCGACTCCTTCAGATAGCGAATTCAAATCACTGTTAGGAGTGTAAATGAACCTTATAGTCACTGAGAAAGTTAGACAAGAACTAACTCAGAAATATGAGATCCATCCAGACAAGACTTGGTCTGTAGATGAGTGTAAAAAGGAACTAGGAGCATGTATACGCCGTTTGCCACAGGGATTTCAGAATTCTCCTACCTTATACCATCAGGCTGTCAGACGTGATTTGTGTGACCCAGAATGTCCAGTCAAACAGTCCACTATGATTCAATATGTCGATGATATTTTGATCGCCTCTACAGACCACAAGGTACATCAAACTGAATCGGCAGTATTGTTAGACTATTTGCAGAAAAGAGGACACAAATGCAGCTTTCACAAAGCTCAAATTGCTAAAAA
>NW_015505206.1:927572-928246 GCF_001515645.1 Sinocyclocheilus grahami | reverse complement strand
ATTTTTAGGAACAGCAGGTTACTGTAGACCTTGGATTGAAGAATATGCCTCAATTGCTCAGCCTCTCTATGACTTGTTGAAAGGCCAGGTTAAAGATTCCGATACTGTCTGTTTGGAAGAAATTCATCTCAAAGCTTTCAATGATTTGTAGAGAGCACTATGTCAAGCACCAGCATTAGGAATTGCACAATCTGATAGGCCCCCACAACTGAAAAAGGTGGTCTCGCGACTCCTTTGTGGTCAGATAGCGAATTCCAATCACTGTTAGGAGTGCAAATGAACCTAATAGTCACTGAGAAAGTTAGACAAGAACTAACTCAGAAATATGAGATCCATCCAGACAAGACTTGGTCTGTAGATGAGTGTAAAAAGGTACTAGGAGCATGTATTCGCAAGAACAATATGAAAGGCATTATCTGCTGCCACAGAGAATTTGGTTTAGCGCTAGCTACACAACAGCATAACTTAAAGCTAGAGGAACAGAACAAAGAGCTCCGTGCTAGAGTATCCTCTTTGACTAAGAAATTTAACTGCAACAAAGCTGCAGAAAAAACTGATGTGGAAGAAGTTAGTCATCCTGATAACAATTATCCTGACTTACAAGCTTTCTTTGAAACAGATGTAGCCATCCAATCAGTAACTGATGTGCCTGTAGATTCAGTGAAGGTATGTGG
>NW_015505206.1:921869-926924 GCF_001515645.1 Sinocyclocheilus grahami | reverse complement strand
AGCAGGTTACTGTAGACCTTGGATTGAAGAATATGCCTCAATTGCTCAGCCTCTCTATGACTTGTTGAAAGGCCAGGTTAAAGATTCCGATACTGTTTGTTTGGAAGAAATTCATCTCAAAGCTTTCAATGATTTGAAGAGAGCACTATGTCAAGCACCAGCATTAGGAATTGCACAATCTGATAGGCCCTTTGTGCTTTATGTACATGAACACTTAGGCTTTATGACTGCATGTCTAATGCAAGATCACGGGGGCAGTTTACGCCCAATTCATTACTATTCTGACAGTAACTGATGTGCCTGTAGATTCAGTGAAGGTATGTGACGTGAGGAGAAGATCTCAGGGAATGAGGGAATTGAAAGTGTTCCTCCCAATACTTCTGTTGTCCAAGTACAAACTGTTGCCAAAGCGCTAGGACCTAAAGATATTGAGAGACTATCCCAGAGTTTACCCTCAGCACGCACACATTTTTCTGAATTTAATAATGAATCAAGCAAAAGTCACTTCTGTCCCCTCCTCTCGTTGGGGAAATTGGTTAACAACCCTCACAGCCCCGAACATTGTTTTACAGCGTGCGCCAGTCACAAACCCATCCTCATGTACGATGTCTGCAATGACTGAAGTTGTGTTAGAGGATGAAGGTAAAATGACTCACGATTGTGTTACGCTCATATACGAAGCTACGAGTGAAATAACAGAAACTCCCATAGAGAATGCAGAATTTGAGTTGTTTGTTGATGGTTCAGCTCAAGTCATTGAGGGTAACAGACGAGCAGGTTATGCAGTAACTTCCACCACTGAAGTTGTAGCTTCAGGCTGTCTTCCAGATCATTTTTCAGCTCAAGCTGCAGAACTAGTAGCCTTAACTAGAGCATGCACGCTAGCTTCAGGATCAGTTGCAAATATCTACACTGATTCTAGATATGCTTTTGGGGTGGTTCATGATTTTGGTGTCATGTGGCAAAGTAGACCATTTCTAACTTTTGCTGGATCCCCCATTAAGCATGCTGGATTAGTGAAAGATTTTATGTTTTCCATGAAACTTCCAAAGAAATTAGCGGTGATCAAACTGAAAGCACATCTCACAACTAATACTACGGAAGCTAAAGGTAATGCTCTTGCTGATGTAGCTGCTAAACAGGCTTGTTCCTATGCAACTGTACAAGTGTGTTCAGGTAGTACAGCACAGAAGACAATTCTGCCTCCTGAATCAATTATTGATCTGTACAAAGACGTTCCTCTATATGAAGCATGGACATGGTTAGACAAAGGAGCCACAGTGGATTCATCTCGCTGCTGGACCAAAGAGGGGAAGTATGTCGCTCCCGAATCACTGCTGCCATATTTGTCTCAACAAATACACAATGTGTGTCACAGTGGTCCAGCAACGATGAATCACAGGTTCTCAAATCAATGGTGGAATCCAAAATTCAGAAATGTAGCCACCGAAACAGTCAAGAGATGTGTTACATGTCAGAAAAATAATGATGTGCCAGCAGCAGCTACAGCAGCAACACATACCCCAGCTCCACCAGGACCATTTCGTCACCTGCAAGTTGATTACATATCGTTGCCTCCTTGTAAGGGAAAAACTGATGTTTTGGTAGTAATAGACAAGTTCTCGAGATGGATAGAAGCTTATCCAACAGGGCGTGCTACAGCTGCACATACTGCTAAATGTCTTGTAACTGATTTCATTCCCAGATGGGGATTACCAGATTGCATTGACTCAGACCAAGGTACACACTTCACAGGACAGGTAGTCAAGGAAGTGTCTAAAATGTTGAAGATTAAGTGGAATCTTCACTGCCCATACAGGCCACAAGCATCAGGACAGGTTGAACGAGCAAACAGAACAATCAAAACCAGGCTAAGCAAAATGCATCAGGAAGGAGTACCGTGGGTCGAAGCACTGACAGCGGTACTGTGTAGTATGAGAGCATCACCTAACAGATCAGTAGGACTGAGCCCTCATGAGATTATTACTGGACGCCCAATGCAGATGCCAGGTGTGATTGATCTTAGAAATGCTGATGTACACATTGCCTCAGATGCCCTGATCACTTACTGTGAAAACCTCACAAAGGCAGTACAAAGTGCCAGAGAGAGAGTTGAGTCGTGTTGGCAGACTCCACCAGAAGGGGGACACACAATCATCCCAGGTCAGTGGGTCATGATAAAGTCATTCAGAAACAAACCGTTAGAGCCTAAGTGGCACGGACCACATCAAGTGATGTTGATTACAGCAGCTGCAGTGTTGTGTCAGGGAAGGAAAACCTGGACTCATGTTTCACATTGTAAAGTTGTTCCTCCACCTACAGGGATAGGATAGGACACACGGACCAGTGAGAAGCCAAGGAAAGAACTGAATGCAACAGGCTTCGGGGGCCAATCCTGGGTGAAGAATCCATCATAGGCCTTCCCCATCTACTAGTCCATCCTTACCTCACTGTTCTTTAGGTGTCGCAGGAATTAAGAAATAGGAAATTGTCTCCACCTCTACTGAATGTATCCCGCCCCCTTAAAATGTATATAAACTACAATGTATTACTGCCTTAGTCAGACTTTTGATGACTGCAGTGCCACGCAGCGCGTTCTCAATAAAGAACTCTGCTGAAGATACCCAAGAGTCGCCTGGTCTCTGCTTCGACGAGGAAAAAGTTTCCTACACACTTTACAATAAGGTGTCATTTGTTAACATTACTTAATGTATTAACTAACATGAATGAACAATGAACAATACATTTATTACTCTATTATTAATCTTTTTTTAATGTTAGTTAATGAAAAGTTATTCATTGTTTGTACATGTTAGTTTACAGAGCATTAACAATTGTTAACAAACACAACTTGCTATTTTAGTAATCCATTAGTAAATGCTGAAATTAATATTAACTAGGGATGCTCCGATTGATCGGCTACCGATTATTATCGGCCAATAATCACGTTGGAATGATCGATCGGTGGTCTCTAAAAGGCCGATCTCAAGCTGATGACGCTGCCGTGAGAGGTTTGGCACGACATGCAGCGGCACCGTCTCAGTCTCTGTCTGGCGCGGGTGAAATAATTATAATTCTGAAGGTGAGGTACTCACCTTTATACTTTTTCATTAAATAACTTCTAAAGTAATTTGAAAACCTCGTGCAAGACGTAATTTCACAAACAGCGTGAGTGAATCACCACGTGCGCGCGCGCTCTCTCTCTCTCAAAATACGCAAATGGCTTCAAATCACCACACATCGCGTCTGTCTATAAGCAAGCTACAAGCTGCACAGTTGACACAGGAATTGTCACTTGCACAGTCGAGGCAGTGTCACATCATCACTAAAGTTGATAAATTGCATTACTTTTTAATTCTTGCCAGTGTTTAACCATTCAGTGCTCACACGCGCTCCTGGAGAACGTGCGCTCATGCACACTAGGCAGTGTCACATCGTCACTAAAGTTTATAAATTGCATTACTTTTTAATTCTTGCCAGTGTTTAACCATTCAGTGCTCACACGCGCTCCTGGAGAACGTGCGCTCATGCACACTCGCAGCGCACACACATAATGCCAGGTTCACATTACTCCATTTGCAGTGCATACGTGGTGCATATTTTTTCCGTGCTCATGTTAATGGATTAAAGCATGCACACTGTACACGGTTACTGTCCGGGAGTGCGTTCCAGGGGCAGTGCGTCTGCTGCAGTGCTGACATCGTTTCTGCACCGAGCCTATGTTTGTTGCGTTGCAAGCGCTGAATTAAAGTATCAGTGCATTGTTTGCAGTAAATATGAACATGGATTGACACGAAAATGTAGTAATTACACCATAAATGCATATTATTAAAGTCTACTGTGTTTCACAGTCAACACATATGGCTTTTTGGCTAGGTTTAAAGGGAAAGAGCACTTTTAGATAAACAAGGCAATAATAGATGGCACTCTTGGAGGTAGGAAAACAAAGTTCTTTATGAACTGCAGGATTGCTTGTAATAAAGATTTAAATGCAAAAGAAAAAAAGGCAGTAGCGCTGACTATTTCTGTCAATGGTAAGTTTGTGATAACGTAAGAAAAGTAGTTTAAATGTTTTGCCAATTGCTTGAGCAACTTAATATATACATCTAGATATATCTTTTATGTGTAAATGTGTTGCTTATATTTATTGTGTTTAAACATGTCTGTGAAAGATTGTATTACTGTACTGTGCTTTTTCAGCATTGCCATTCTTTTTTTACATTTTCAGTGACAATGTTTGGATTTGAAATCAAAATAATGGATAAATGTTGTGTTAGATAGTAAACAGCCACGGATCAGTTGCAGACTGAGCACAATGAGTCCGTGCTGCTTCTGCACTGCTTACATACCGCACATGGACTGCATACGCACTGTAAACGGAGTATGTGTGAACCTGGTGTAAAAGGCTGCCTCACATACAGCTCACGAAATCAGGCTTGCGCTGTGTGTAAGCTATTGTGCAACAATTGCACGATTGTAAAAACAAAAAAATTGCAAAAACATGCAGTGCATGATCAAACATTTAGGTGAGATAAATATATATTTTTGACAAATATCTAAAAAATGCCCCCCTCCACCCCTCAAATTAACTCTTTGCCCACCATTGACGAGTTATCTCATCTTTTACAAGAAAACTCCCCCCCCAAAAAAACGAGTTCCTCTTCAGGAACTCGAGCTGCGTCGGAAACGCTAGGGGAACGCCCTTCAGCGTGACGGGCTCTGAACCTTGTGTGTAATCAGACCAATAGATGGGCGAGACGTCACGGCGGGTAATGACCAGGAAGCTATAAAAGCACGTGCGGTGAGACCAGCGTCAGCTTTTGTCATTCAGCAAGCGCTCTGTGTGTGTGTGTCAGTCTGATATCTGTTTGTGAGTCTTATTTAGTGTTGTCTGTCACGAAATCTAAAGCAAGACAAAACCAGACACTAAGGCGAGGGCAGGCAGCGTTCAGGCTGTGTTCTTCCCTGCCCGCGTTACTTTACGGGTGGGGATACACACAGTTTGTTTGTTGTCTGCTTGAGAGCAAGCACGCAGAGTCAGCTCTCGGAAAAAAA
>NW_015505206.1:919313-921416 GCF_001515645.1 Sinocyclocheilus grahami | reverse complement strand
GAATCGCAATGTTGAAAAAGCATTTTCAGTGACAATGTTTGGATTTGAAATCAAAATAATGGATAAATGTTGTGTTTGTGGTAAACAGCCACGGATCAGTAGCAGACTCCTGTGTGAAAGCTGCTTTCCCTCTCACAAGAGACACCTAAGAGGGCCATTTTCAAAAATGAAATTCAGGCCCTGAATAAATGTCTAAAAATCCTGATTGGAGTATCACTATAAATAGTTATAAATGATAAAAAGAAGCCTTTAAAAAGATCGGGAGCGGTGATCGGTATCGGCAGATACTGCTTTCTGTGATCGGCGATCGACCTCAAAAATCCTGATCGGAGCAACCCTAATTTTAACTAAGATTATTAAATGCTGTAGAAGTATTGTTCATTCTTAGTTCATGTTAACTAATGTAGTTAACTAATGTTAACAAATGAACCTTATTGGGAAAAATTATTTGCCTCTTGCTTACATAAAAAAGAAAGTCTGTAGTGTTTCTCTGCATGTACATTAATGTTTTA
Organism: Sinocyclocheilus grahami; assembly: GCF_001515645.1. Lineage (NCBI taxonomy): Eukaryota > Metazoa > Chordata > Actinopteri > Cypriniformes > Cyprinidae > Sinocyclocheilus > Sinocyclocheilus grahami. The sequence continues at coordinate 920,904 of NW_015505206.1, read as the reverse complement.
ATTAATCATTAAATTAATATTTGATGATTGAATACACTGATGGCCTATAATTAGACTCTAAAGTTTTAACATCCTGCCTCTAATTTAGCTGCAAGACGCTTTATATGATTAACTGCTGTGTGCTGTTTGGTTTTATCAGGGATTATAACACATAATAGGGGGTGCATGGTAATGAGCTCTAGCAGTAAAGTCCAGCTGGTTTTTATGTCCCTTAATAAGCACACCATGTAAGCAACCACACCAACTGCTGGTAAATAATTATATGCAATTTCCCCCATCCCCTATATAGGTATAATCTGCGTCCGTGGGTCTTCTTGGGTTTGCTTCTTTAGGTCAGATGAACTTTATACTGAAGATATGACACAGTGTTAAGGTTTAAAATGACTAATTGTTTTTAGCTTCTGTAGGAAGAATATAAGACTCTGTCTCTTATCGTAACAGCAAACATTTTAATCTTACACACCTCCCAGTTTGTTCTTCACAGCGCTGTCTGCCTTCTTAACACTAATTAAATATCTGCCCTCCCACCACTAATTAAAAAGTGTTAGGTACACAGGCGGGTGCTGGGATGCCTGGGGAGGTAGAGGTATGACAACCTTTTTTTCTCTCTCTCTCTCTCTTAGTTATGTATTTAGCAGGGTTTATGTGTGAGTAACTGCGTATTCATGACACTTACAAATGCCCCAAGCTGTGCTCCAACATTGTTTCCACTCCCGTACACCTCCCTATACATACATAATCATATGCAAAGTATTTCCCTCTGATAAGCATGCATTGTACATTCAAGACTAATCAAAACCTGATTCAACCACAGCGGTAGTCATCTATCAAAATAACATATACAGTATCATCTTTTTAAGTGGGAGAACTTGCACAATTGGTGGCTGACTAAATACTTTTTTTCCTCACTGTATGCTAAAGGTTCACCATGGACGATTGAACACAATATGAAGGCTTTTACATTGTGTTCAAGTGCATAGTAGGCTGTACAATTAAATTTACAGCTGACTCAAACTGGCGCATATCAAATACATATTTCCGCGACGTGTATAATCCCGCCTACTTAAAGAGGTACTAAACTGCAGTGGAAACGCAAACCGAGCTTAGCTGAGTCGTGCCGAGCCGACTCATACAAAAGCACCATTAGGCTGTGTCCAAAATCATCCCCTATACCATTAACCCTTAAATGCATACCTCGGGTCTTCAGCGACCCGGGACATCATTCTCTACCCTCTCCCTCCTTCATTTTTTTAAGTTAGACATCAACTTTCTTAGTATTCCTCAATCTATTAATTATAAACAATATAACAAGAAAAAAAATAGTAAAATATAAAAGAATGCCAGTTTTCTGATAAATTTTTTGTAAAAAGTGTATAGGGTCGCTAGAGACCCGAGGTATGTAAATGTGTAAGTATTTTTTCCTGCGCAACTATATTTATATATCTGATGACTCAATATGTGCAATGCATCTTTTTTCCTCAAGGTGGCACTGTTTGATACACAATGATGACGTGAAGTTTCATTCATAATTACCGCAGGCATAAAACAAACGAATATCATCAGCAAAAATTGAAGTGGTTTGAATGGCTTT
>NW_015505206.1:913686-917169 GCF_001515645.1 Sinocyclocheilus grahami | reverse complement strand
TGTGTATTTAGCCTGTTTATACAAGACATTATCCCCCTTCCTGTGAGCATCTTCTTTGGCCTGACGGAGCTGTCTGAGTTTTGCAGTGAACCATGGTTTGTCATTGTTGTAGGTTAAATGAGTCCTGCTAGGAATGCACATACAGTGGGGCAAAAAAGTGTTTAGTCAGCCACCAATTGTGCAAGTTCTCCCACTTAAAAAGATGAGAGGCCTGTAATTTTCATCATAGGTATACCTCAGCTATGAGAGACAAAATGAGAAAAAAAGTCTAGAAAATCACATTGTAGGATTTTTAAAGAATTAATTGGTAAATTCCTCTGTAAAATAAGTATTTGGTCACCTACAAACAAGCAAGATTTCTGGCTCTCACAGACCTGTAACTTCTTCTTTAAGAGGCTCCTCTGTCCTCCACTGGTTACCTGTATTAATGGCATCTGTTTGAACTCGTTATCAGTATAAAAGTCATCTGTCCACAACCTCAAACAGTCACACTCCAAACTCCACCATGGCCAAGACCAAAGAGCTGTCAAAGGACACCAGAAACAAAATTGTAGACTTGCACCAGGCTGGGAAGACTGAATCTGCAATAGGTTAGCAGCTTGGTGTGAAGAAATCAACTGTGGGAGCAATTATTAGAAAATGGAAGACATACAAGACCACTGATAATCTCCCTCGATCTGGGGCTCCATGCAAGATCTCACCCCGTGGGGTCAAAATTATCACAAGAACTGTGAGCAAAAATCCCAGAACCACACGGGGGGACCTAGTGAATGACCTGCAGAGAGCTGGGACCAAAGTAACAAAGGCTACCATCAGTAACACACTGCGCTGCCAGGGACTCAAATCCTGCAGTGCCAGATGTGTCCCCCTGCTTAAGCCAGTACATGTCCAGGCCCGTCTGAAGTTTGCTAGAGAGCATTTGGATGATCCAGAAGAGGATTGGGAGAATGTCATATGGTCAGATGAAACCAAAATATAACTTTTTGGTAAAAACTCAACTTGTCGTGTTTGGAGGAGAAAGAATGCTGAGTTGCATCCAAAGAACACCATACCTACTGTGAAGCATGGGGGTGGAAACATCATGCTTTGGGGCTGTTTTTCTGCAAAGGGACCAGGACGACTGATCTGTGTAAACGAAAGAATGAATGGGGCCATGTATTGTGAGATTTTGAGTGAAAACCTCCTTCCATCAGCAAGGGCATTGAAGATGAAACGTGGCTGGGTCTTTCAGCATGACAATGATCCCAAACACACTGCCCGGGCAACGAAGGAGTGGCTTCGTAAGAAGCATTTCAAGGTCCTGGAGGGGCCTAGCCAGTCTCCCGATCTCAACCCCATAGAAAATCTTTGGAGGGAGTTGAAAATCCGTGTTGCCCAGTGACAGCCCCAAAACATTACTGCTCTTGAGGAATGGGCCAAAATACCAGCAACAGTGTGTGACAACCTTGTGAAGACTTACAGAAAACTTTTGACCTCTGTCATTGCCAACAAAGGGTATATTATAACAAAGTATTGAGATGAAATTTTGTTATTGACCAAATACTTATTTTCCACCATAATTTGCAAATAAATTCTTTAAAAATCCTACAATGTGATTTTCTGGATTTTTTTTCTCATTTTGTCTCTCATAGTTGAGGTATACCTATGATGAAAATTACAGGCCTCTCTCATCTTTTTAAGTGGGAGAACTTGCACAATTGGTGGCTGACTAAATACTTTTTTTCCTCACTGTATGCTAAAGGTTCACCATGGACGATTGAACACAATATGAAGGCTTTTACATTGTGTTCAAGTGCATAGTAGGCTGTACAATTAAATTTACAGCTGACTCAAACTGGCGCATATCAAATACATATTGTGTATAATTGTATAATCCCGCCTACTTAAAGAGGTACTAAACTGCAGTGGAAACGCAAACCGAGCTTAGCTGAGTCGTGACTCATACACTCATACAAAAGCACCATTAGGCTGTGTCCAAAATCATCCCCTATACCATTAACCCTTAAATGCATACCTCGGGTCTTCAGCGACCCGGGACATCATTCTCTACCCTCTCCCTCCTTCATTTTTTTAAGTTAGACATCAACTTTCTTAGTATTCCTCAATCTATTAATTATAAACAATATAACAAGAAAAAAAATAGTAAAATATAAAAGAATGCCAGTTTTCTGATAAATTTTTTGTAAAAAGTGTATAGGGTCGCTAGAGACCCGAGGTATGTAAATGTGTAAGTATTTTTTCCTGCGCAACTATATTTATATATCTGATGACTCAATATGTGCAATGCATCTTTTTTCCTCAAGGTGGCACTGTTTGATACACAATGATGACGTGAAGTTTCATTCATAATTACCGCAGGCATAAAACAAACAAATATCATCAGCAAAAATGTAAGTGGTTTGAATGGCTTTACTGCAGAGCAATTACTATACGCAATGAAATATAAATGTCACTGTCATTTGATGCTGGATGTGGTGAATAAGCTGCCAGTGATCAAAATATTGAATATGACGTAATTGAAAACGATAGTTTTGAGAATATGGCTGAGATCGTGAATGTGAGGCAGATGCTGAATGTACTGTGGAAGGGTGCTCTGATGATGACAGCGATGGTAAAATCATCTGCTTAAATTTAACCCTTTTAAGTTTCAAAAGGTAAGGTATTTTATTCTTTTGTAATTGTTCTTAAAATATCAAGAGAGTTTTTTGCTATTGCAGCAGTTAAAGATCCATCCGTGCTGTATATATAGGTCCAGGTCGCTAAAGACCCGAATATGTAATAATGATTAGCGAAACATTCATGCATTTAAGGATTAAATAGGGTGCAATTACAGGGGACAGACATTTGTAGTCGTGTCTGAAACCATAGTGGACATTATCGAGTGCACTCATTCAATCCCATAATGCACTGTAATAATGAAAATACCACTGATGTACACTGAATGGCTTGAGAATACCCATAACGCACGGTGAGGGTTGTGACGAATGAATTCCCGCATCTTGCCAGAAGATGGCGCCTGCTTGCTCATGTGGGTACAGAGTAATATCATACATGTATAAATGTATTTTTAATTGATTATTAAATAGTTTAACTGGTTTAACTCATTTTGAAATTATTATTAGTAGTCGAGTGTTTGAAATAAATCCTTCTGTGAGATGATGTGGCTTCTTACACAGAATAAGGCACGCAACATATTTCATAGTATTCTAAGCAGTGATAAAGGTTATGGTGATTAGCATTGCATTATTATATACTTTATTATAATAAAAAATTATAATAAAATTAACTCGGATAAACCATATATTGTCGTAGTCGTAAATCTTCTGTTTATTCAGCAACAGCTATAGGGATTTCCTGATTTCTTCTGCAAGGCGTATTTGGAGTTTCAGCGCAAGAGCACCCTCTGGCCTTCAGATGGAGATTTACTACTGATCACAGAACCGTGCTTCACTGAAAGATACACATGACAATCGCAGCTTCTGC
>NW_015505206.1:910331-912032 GCF_001515645.1 Sinocyclocheilus grahami | reverse complement strand
ATCCATCCATCCATCCATCCATCCATCTCTGTCTGTCTGTCTGTTTTAATTTTCAAATTTGTTTGTGAACTATTCATATAATAATATTGAAAGTGCTTAATGATCGGAACGGTATAATGAGGCAAAATATATATATATATTTTTTTATTTAATGTTTGGACTACATCAAATATTAAACCAGAATCAAACAGCCAATCCTAACAATATTATTAAAATTTACAGTTTTAGTAATATTGGAGCTGTCAAAGGATTTGTTTGTTTGTGAACTAATCTTGTAATGATACTAATGAAAATACTAAATGATATTCACTATGTTATGCAATGAAAAGAGCACATTTCTGGTTGAAAATTTGTAAAGGGGTGCAAAGGGGCTCTTGGGAACATAAGCCAAAAAAGGCTGGGACACACTGTAAACAAATGAGATGGCAGACTGAGAGAGAGGGAGTGTGGATGGATAGATGAAGGGTATAGATTGGCTTTGACATGGTCACAGGGGCATTTTGCTGAATCTGTACATTGTCTGTCCCTGCCAAGGGGCAGGGCATGAGAACTGAGCGTGTGTGTGTGGAGCTAGAGAACCACATGAGTAACAGGGGACTCGGGCTTTAATCAGTGAATGGGATCAACAATTATACCAGGAATGCCTTAATGTATTCAGGACAAAATGTTTTGGTTTGTGCGGCATGAGCTTGTTCTCTGTATAGGAAAAAAACGTATACACTACTGTTTGAAAGTTTGGGGTCTATACCATTTTTAAAAGAGGCCATTTATGCTCACAAAGGATGCACTTATTTGCTCAAAAATACAGTAAAAATTATAATATTACTAAAGTAAACTTTTTTTTTCGTTTGAATATTTTTATAAAATGTAATTTATTCCTGAGACAGCCAAATTGTCAGCATCATTACTCCAGTCTTCTGTGTCACATGATCCTTCAGAAATCAATATGCTGATTTGCTGCTCAAGAAGTATTAAAAGTCAGTGAAAGTGATTTTGTGCCTCTTTGAGATGGCACAATATTACGCCGTTCACTGCAGAACGCAAGCTTCTAGAGGGCACATAACCCAAGTAATGAATTTAGGTAAATGGGTGCAGAGCCAGTGGTGGTTTTGTAGGCAAACATTAATACCTTGAATTTAATGCGAGCAGCTATTGGTGGCCAGTGCAAATTGATGAACAGAGTATTGATTAATTAATTAATTAATTAATTGATGAATTAATATGGTCATAACAATCACTACCTGCTTTATTGGTAGAAGAAATTCAAACATTCATTTAAAAAAAAAAAAAAGCCAAACTTGTAGAGACAAACCCGAGAGGTCACACACTCACCCGCTCACCACAGCTGTTCTCCCTCAGGGAAGATTTGTGTGGTTCAGGCTCAGTGCTCAAGGTAATTGTGTCTGCGTATGTGTGTGTGAAAGAGAGAGTTCCGTTCGTTGAGTCTATTAGCACTAGGCTGACCTGTTATCGATCAACATATCTAGCAGAATACACAATGAACTATATATGGATGAATATTGGTATGTATTGGTACCATATCTGTTTGGATATAAAATTATTGGATATTTAATAGTGCTAATTTCGTATTTCCTTCATTTGTTTACTTTTGTTGTCATCTAACGTTCACTAATTTATTCTTTAAAAACACTTTCATTTTGTACACTTTAAAAACACTTTATTTAATAACACTTAATATAA
>NW_015505206.1:908028-910321 GCF_001515645.1 Sinocyclocheilus grahami | reverse complement strand
ATAATCAGGACATATCCTATCAATCAAAGGGTGGAAAAACATGTCAGACTGCAACTCGTGTATAGGAAATGTCTCTCGTATATAATTTAGGAAGTTAACGTGATGACGCATTAACACAAGCCCACTTAAAAAAAATAGCTCTGTAAACGCAGGTTACATTTGACCCTATGAGTCACCCGTAGTTTTGTTTACTTTTTTCTCCTCACCAAATATTAGTTGAGCTCGCCTCCTATCCAGTATTGCAAAGAGCTTTGTTACGTCTGATAGAAACAAAGTCTCAGCTCTCAAATTCTATGCATTTTATCACATCACAACACATTTTGATGCTCTTACATGTGGCGTAACAGATTTAATAGTTATATTGTGAAATAAACATGCATGAACATAGAACATAGAATTATACTGTATATATAATATACAGTATAATTTACTGAAATGTCTCGTGTAATCTCAGTCAATGTTTCAACCGCAGCATGTCAGTAAAACAGCTTTTGAACAATGTCACTTAATGCATTTACCTCAGAAAAGTTATCTAGTGTTCACAGTTTGTTAGTTCACTTATTTACTCTTAATTATATATGTAAGTTTAAAAATATATGTAAGTATAAAAACTAACTTATGAGCAATTGAGTTGCTCATATCAGTTTTTATTTCAGTGTGATTATATCTGAATGTAAATAGAAGTTGAATAATAGTTTGGGCTCTCATTCATTTTAACCTGTATTATTATTATGTACTAAATGAGAGGGCTTCCTGCATAGTTTACAGCGTTAGTTGGGAGAGATTTTTTTCCTTAGGAAAGCCAAACTATTAGTATTGGCAGATGTCATTCTGAATAATCAGTATTGGCAGCGAAATGTAATATTGGTGCATCCTTAGTAAAATACTCTGCTAAAGTTTCCTGCACTACTTATTCAGTGGTCCAACAATACTGCTGTTTAATCTACAGTGCAATCAGTGTAGTTGGTAGTTTAATTACAGAAGGACTCCGATTGTTATTAAATCAAAAACACACACCACAACCAGTGTAGTCAAATTTCTGGCACAAATGACTCTTGAGTCAGTTCTTTTTAGAGAATCGGACACAGACCATGGCCAATGCAGTCCAATTACACTGAGTTTAACAACTATTTGTTTTTGTTTTTTTGTGATCTTGTTGATCGTATAACAATGTGTAATTCAGATGTATATTACTTTTATTTATCAGTAGTATTTTATAAAAACAAATAAAAATAATTTGTATTTTAGTTATAGATAATTTTATTTTTATTTGTTTTATTGGTTTTGTTTGCCTATCTGTCTGTCTGTGCAGTTCTACACTGTGCAAGGATTGTTTTACGTTAACTTCAACTTTGAACTCTCCAACTGAATTTAAGTCTTTTTGCATTTGCTTATTTTAGGAGCTTCTGATTTAAAGAGATAGTCCACCCAAAGAGTTACAAGCACACAGAACAAGGGACTGTATGATAGAGCAAAACCTAAGATCTTTATTGTGTAGGATAAAATGAAGATATCTCAGACTGTTATCAGATTCTGTCATAAATTAATTAATCACATTTCATGTCGACTTAGAGAAATCTTTCACATCGATTCCCGAGCCATAATCTACAACAAACTTCTTCCGTAACAAATCATAATTACTGGGAAAATGCTAATTTTTATTGCAAATTCCAGAACATGAACGCCTCTCTCTCTCTTTACAAACTAACGTAGTCACATTAAATGATTGTTTTCTAATCGCACTTGTCGAATTTTAATGAGAATTTTCCCACTCACTGTCTGTGGAAGTAGCTGTGAAATTCGGCATTTGTAATCTCGCCTCACTCTTTACTGTGAGAGAAACACATAAAGAGAGAGTGGGGAGTGATAAGAACGAAAGGGAAAACAGGGTATGGATAAGAATGTTAGTGCTGGAGATTGCTGGAAGCTCTAATTTAAGCCATGACCAAAGATGGGCAGATGAATACAAGAGCAAGCATTAAGAAGTTCCCTTCCTTCCAGCAGTGTGCTGTGAAAGTGCTAGAGAGAGAGAGGGGGGCTTCAGAGAGGAAGTAGGCGATAAGGTTATGGGAGAGATATGGTTTATCTGTGACAAGTGTGCATGTCTTTGTTTTTGTGTGTGTGTGTGTTGAGGAAGGAGGTTGTGGAAATCTTCTGGTTTCTTGTTACAGGCTGAACATCACCCTTGATTTTGGCTTTCCTCTCTTGTTCTCCCCTCATCATTGTCTGTTCCCCCGCCGTCAGGGATATTAACCCACCCAGCCTCCCACATCAAACCCATAACACCCCCCCC
>NW_015505206.1:907350-908018 GCF_001515645.1 Sinocyclocheilus grahami | reverse complement strand
CCCCCCCCAAACCACAACCCTCTCTGACCCAGTTTTTTGGGGTAAAGGGCTATTGTGTGCTTTTCTGAGAGTTTTCCCCTCGCGCATTCTTCATGGAGACACACTCTTTGTGTGCGCATACAGTATGTGTGTGTAGGTCTCTGGTGCTGCTGTAAGGTCAGTGGTCTCTGATCTCCAGGGCTGCTCTTCAAAAGAGAAGAAAGGAGGAGGATACAGAAATGAGAAGAGGGAAAGCAGACAGGGAAAGACAGAATGTTGAGTATGTGTGAGTACAACTTTCACAGCATGTGCTTGTAACAGGCAAATACATCAGTGCTGTTTGACCTGATTTGACTTCAAGTATTTCTGTGAACTGGATGGGACTTTTATCTTCTGTTCTGTGTCTCTGTAGATATGGCATGTGTTATGTTATGTGACACTGTTCACTGTGAACCAGTGAATCCCAGGCAGGGGCTACATTTTGCTTTTCCAAACCCATAAAACAATATTATTAAAATTTGTGTATTAATAATGTAAGTTTTGTCACAGGATTATTTAGTTTGTTTATTTATTTAAGAGTGAACTATTCATGTAATAATGAAAATGCTAAATGATATTCATTATATTATGAGGTAGGAGGAGCACATTTCTGGTTTAATGCTTGGGATTTATTTTGCTTTGCCAAACCT
>NW_015505206.1:905194-905895 GCF_001515645.1 Sinocyclocheilus grahami | reverse complement strand
GTCTTTGCTGACACTTTTGATCAATTTAATGCATCCTTGTTAAATAAAAGTATTCATTTCTTTTTTCTTTTTTTTTACTCACTGACTCCAAATGTTGGAAATAAAATAGATTGAAATATATCTGGTGATGATTATTATTCATTATGTAGAGGGTAAAGTACAGTAGCTCTTATGAGTTTGTTGAAATTTCATTATTTAATTTTATCTGTCTTCTATGATGTTGATAATTGTTTTGTTTTGCAATAAATAACTTTTAGCTCTTATTAAGTAATGTTATAAATTAAAGCATAACAAACTGATTTTTGTTTTTAACTTGGCATGAAACCAAAAGGGATGTCTTGCCCCAGAGAGTCCTTTGACATATCATAAAAGTGACACAATACGAATGCTGAGGCACAATTTACTTTATTCAAGCATGTCTAATACACACACGGGAACATTTTTATATTATTTTATGGTTGTTAGTTGAGTCCCTGTGGCCAAAGCCTTTGTGTGAGTGAGCGTGTTCAACAGGCACAAATACAAAACAAAGTCCTTTATTCCCTTTGGGAGTAAGTGCTATTTCAACCTTGAGAGAGAGAGAGAGCATGATAGAGAAAAAGAAATAAAAGAGTGATGGTGAGGTGATGGGGGCATAACAGCAACAGCAGTCATTCAAGGACAGATGCTCCAGAGTGACCAGTGGATCCCTCTCGTTTTCT
>NW_015505206.1:897507-905184 GCF_001515645.1 Sinocyclocheilus grahami | reverse complement strand
CATTTCTGGTTTAATGCTTGGGATTTATTTTGCTTTGCCAAACCTATGAAACATTATTAAAATTCTGGCTGTCAAAGGATATCTATCTATCCATCCATCCATCCATCCATCCATCTCTGTCTGTCTGTCTGTTTTAATTTTCAAATTTGTTTGTGAACTATTCATATAATAATATTGAAAGTGCTTAATGATCGGAACGGTATAATGAGGCAAAATATATATATATTTTTTTTTTGTTTAATGTTTGGACTACATCAAATATTAAACCAGAATCAAACAGCCAATCCTAACAATATTATTAAAATTTACAGTTTTAGTAATATTGGAGCTGTCAAAGGATTTGTTTGTTTGTGAACTAATCTTGTAATGATACTAATGAAAATACTAAATGATATTCACTATGTTATGCAATGAAAAGAGCACATTTCTGGTTGAAAATTTGTAAAGGGGTGCAATGGGGCTCTTGGGAACATAAGCCAAAAAAGGCTGGGACACACTGTAAACAAATGAGATGGCAGACTGAGAGAGAGGGAGTGTGGATGGATGGATGAAGGGTATAGATTGGCTTTGACGTGGTCACAGGGGCATTTTACTGAATCTGTACATTGTCTGTCCCTGCCAAGGGGCAGGGCATGAGAACTGAGTGTGTGTGTGTGGAGCTAGAGAACCACAGGGGACTCTGGCTTTAATCAGTGAATGGGATCAACAATTATACCAGGAATGCCTTAATGTATTCAGGACAAAATGTTTTGGTTTGTGCGGCATGAGCTTGTTCTCTGTATAGGAAAAAATGTTTTTAGTTGTTTCTTGAAGATGGGTAAGGACACAGCTGCTTGGATTGAGTTGGGCAGGTCATTCCACCAGGAGGGAACAGTTAATGAAAAAGTCAGTGAAAGTGATTTTGTGCCTCTTTGAGATGGCACAATAATACACCGTTCACTGCAGAACGCAAGCTTCTAGAGGGCACATAACCCAAGTAATGAATTTAGGTAAATGGGTGCAGAGTCAGTGGTGGTTTTGTAGGCAAACATTAATGCCTTGAATTTAATGCGAGCAGCTATTGGTAGCCAGTGCAAATTGATGAACAGAGTATTGATTAATTAATTAATTAATTAATTAATTGATGAATTAATATGGTCATAACAATCACTACCTGCTTTATTGGTAGAAGAAATTCAAACATTCATTTAAAAAAAAAAAGCCAAACAAGTAGAGACAAACCCGAGAGGTCACACACTCACCCGCTCACCACAGCTGTTCTCCCTCAGGGAAGATTTGTGTGGTTCAGGCTCAGTGCTCAAGGTAATTGTGTCTGCGTATGTGTGTGTGAAAGAGAGTTCCGTTCGTTGAGTCTATTAGCACTAGGCTGACCTATTATCGATCAACATGTCTAGCAGAATACACAATGAACTATATATGGATGAATATTGGTATGTATTGGTACCATATCTGTTTGGATATAAAATTATTGGATATTTAATAGTGCTAATTTCATATTTCCTTCATTTGTTTACTTTTGTTGTCATCTAATGTTCACTAATTTATTCTTTAAAAACACTTTCATTTTTGTACACTTTAAAAACACTTTATTTAATAACACTTAATATAATCTTAAGCAAATCTCAAAATTAATATCTATTTTTCATACTGTATACTTTAATGGTGTGAGGCCTGTAGCATTTAAAATGCTGTTTATTTTAGTTTTTAATATTTAAGTTAGAAATATAGTAATTGTAATAGTGGCCATTTATTGATTTTCATTTATGAAATAAAAAGTTGTCTTAGATTCAAATGGTTGTATCATAAATTTTTCCTTTCAAAAAAGGTCTGGTTCTTTTAAATGGCTCTTTTAGTTAAAAGATGGGACTTTCATTCCTGCCATATTGTCTACCATATTGAGAATGGCTGTTTTTAATGAAACTCCTTCTTCTTACACAATGTATCTTTTATTAACTGTCAGTGCACATCAAAAACTGCACTAAAAATACTGTAATTATGCTTCACATACTGTATGTAATTGTTTTAAGTATAAGTAACTTTTAATTATATTTGAAACTCTCTGTGTTTGTCCACAGAGTCTGTGAGCTGTGCAGTGTGGGACGCTGTCTGCCCCGTTGTCATCAGACGTCATGAGCTGGAGCTTCCTGACGCGTCTGCTGGAGGAGATCCAGCACCACTCCACGTCGGTGGGGAAACTCTGGCTCACTGCGCTAGTTGTCTTCCGCATCGTGCTGACTGTGGTGGGCGGCGAGTCCATATACTACGATGAGCAGAGCAAGTTTGTCTGCAACTCGGGCCAGCCGGGATGTGAGAACGTCTGCTACGATGCCTTCGCGCCGCTCTCGCACGTGCGATTCTGGGTCTTTCAGATTATCCTGTCCGCCATGCCCTCTCTGCTCTATATGGGGTACGCGGCCAATAAGATCTCCCACAACGAGGAATTGAGGGGCGGTGCGGGGGCCGGGGCTCCAGTCGCAAGCAACTCAGCGGGGGGCGGATACACCCAGCGCAGACCGAGAAAGATGTACTTTGGTGCACGGCAGCATCGGCCAGGACATGAGGATGGGGAAGAGGAACGCGAAGACGACCCCATGATCTACGAAGTGCCTGAGATAGACAACACACGTCGTGAGCTGGTGCCACCGCGTCCCAAACCCAAAGTGCGCCACGATGGGCGCCGGCGAATACGAGACGATGGTCTGATGCAAGTTTATGTGTTACAGCTGCTGACACGCTCTGCACTGGAGGCAGGCTTTCTGGCGGGACAGTACCTGTTATATGGCTTTCGAGTGGAACCGATCTTTGTGTGCTCGGATAAACCCTGCCCGCACCATGTGGACTGCTTCATCTCACGCCCCACCGAAAAAACCATCTTCCTCCGAATCATGTATGGTGTCAGCTGCCTTTGCCTGCTGCTAAACCTGTGGGAAATGATTCACCTCGGAGTGGGAACTATCCGTGATGCACTGCACAAACGAACCGAATCAGCCGCCGATGATGAGTACCAGCTCGGCTTGCTTGCAGCAGGGGGCGTGTCTGTTGGAGTAGGTGGGCCTTCGCTCAGCGAAGGGGAACCAGGAGGCGGAGTTGGGGGCGGCGTACGAGAAGCAGACTATGTTGGTTATCCCTTCTCCTGGAATACTCCTTCTGCGCCACCAGGGTATAACATTGTGGTGAAACCCGAGACGATGCCGTACACAGACCTGAGCAATACCAAGATGGCGTGCAAGCAAAACCGTGCCAACATTGCCCAGGAGGAGCAGCAGCAGTACGGCTCCAATGAGGACAACTTCCCGTCTGCAGGTGAGGCGAGACCGCCTCCCATCAATAAAGATGTGATACAGTTAGAGGCGGCGATTCAAGCCTATACCTTGCAGCACCATGCTAGCAATAACCACGACGAGATGAACGACACCAATGACATCGACGAGAAGCCTCAGAGCAACATCACCACTGCACCACAGAAGGAGCGAAAGCAACAGTCCAAGCATGGAAAATCTGGGAGCGCTGGGAGCAGCAGCAGTAGCAAGTCCGGAGAAGGCAAACCATCTGTCTGGATCTGACATTTGCACACACACCTGAACATTACACTCAGTGGTGCACACTATTATCCATTTCTGCAAGTTTCTTTAGACACAAAATATCATGTGCATCCCACAGATTACAAAGACTGCAAACACGTGATTCAAAAAATGCTGTATATCTTTTTGAAGTGCTTTCGGTGCCTTAAAGAAACTCCATGAATGAGATGGATTTTTTTCGTACTATTTCTTTATCTTCCTAAAATAATCTTTATTACGTAGATTACGTCGAGCTCTAAGAACATTCCCTCATAATCCAGAAAAAACCCATCCGTTTTCAAAGTTCGGAACTATTCAGTGAGTTGAGAAAGTCTTCCTATCAGATTCTTCCGTAAGAGTGATGACGCCACAATCTGATTCCAAACCAGCTGTCTTCTTTTTGCCAGTGTTAAACAATAACTTTTGCATCAAGATGCCAAGCTATAACAATGCAATGATACACCAGTGCTGTGGTGGTACACTGTGGTCTTCAAGACCCAATAAACAGTCCTGTGAAATAAGCTGTAAATCTACATTTACAAACACGCAAACACATCCAGTGCAAATGTTTTCATAGCTATGGGTGTTTGAGGAAGCAGTGCAATGTCTTTCAGTTCTAGAGATTCTCTTAGTTTTGAGATCTCTGTAGTATTTCTAGCCACCAAGACTTGGGATATTCCGTTGATGGATCCACTTCCTACTCTGTTCTTGTACTATCCCCTACTGGTGAAGAAAGCATTTGCAGTCTAGTTTTATCAGCCATATAAATATATACAGGGTCCCCACGGTCCTGGAAATGACTCTTTGTGAGTTCAGTCATTATGAAATCCTTTATCCAGTAATTGAATGCTGAATAAGTTAAGGGGGAAAATCATGGAAATTCAATTCGCTTATAAAGTGTGGAAATTCTGTACGTTTAGGTGCATATGAAACTATTTTACATTCAGATTGACTTGTCTGAAAGTCACTGTGTATTGTTGGTATTGCTCTTATGAACCTGTATTTATGGGAACATCCTCTAGCTCTAACAAACTTGATATAGCCAGTCCAAGTAGCAGGTCTAACTTGGTTCAAATGGAGGTTGAAAGTTTAACAGTGGCACTCTTCAGATCATGCGATGTAGATATCTAAGGTACACACAATCAGATTCATACACACTGTGTGAAGAGTCTTCCATTTTCTCTTACTGCCACATTCCAACTTGTGAGACTTTTGCCTTTATGTAGGATGTTTCAGTTTGTGACAATTGCCATGGGAGACCAAATACTGTTTGTCACAAAGACATCGAGCTACTATGCAGTCATGCGGACTGAGCCTGGAATACTCCTTCTGCGCCACCAGGGTATAACATTGTGGTGAAGCCCGAGACGATGCCGTACACAGACCTGAGCAATGCCAAGATAGCGTGCAAGCAAAACCGTGCCAACATTGCCCAGGAGGAGCAGCAGCAGTACGGCTCCAATGAGGACAACTTCCCGTCTGCAGGTGAGGCGAGACCGCCTCCCATCAACAAAGATGTGATACAGTTAGACTGTGTGTGTGTGCTTGCGTGTAGCTGAGGACGAGGCGGCGGGGAGTGATTGCATGAGTGCATGTGACTAGTATTTGATTAATGAATTAAAGAAAAGAAAACCCTTTACATATCAGCATTTCAGCAGTATTTATTGATGCTGAAGATTGTGGCATTAGATTTGTGGTTTTTAAGCGAGACTTGACTTGTTTGTATTTTTAAACGTCGATTTGGTTTCTTTTTTTATTAGCTTTTTTAATACACGGAATTCTATTCAACAGTGCCCGTGTGATCTGATTATTACAAAATAGTTTTTGTTAGGATTTTGTTGCCTTTAATCGTAGTTAAAAAAAACTATGTGCTGTATTTGTAGTCAATCAGTGCAAATATGTTTCCCAGTGTGCTCAGTGAATCCTTTTTTTCATAGACATAGATCGAATATGATTTTGCATGGCAGGGAAAATAGGAATGTTTTAGGGCAATTTCCAATGGGAAAACGCTAAACAAAAAGGATTCTGCAATGTAACTACTTTGACCTTTTCTGTGTGAATGTGTGTTGGAGTTTCTAACAGCTGTATATTGGAGCGCTCCAGATGGAGTGAGTATAAGAGACCCCTCTGTCCCACATCTGAGCACCAATGAGTGTGTTTACGTTTAATGTCTGAGCGTTTGTGGAGTCAGGGTTAGCCAAGGCGATCCTCAAGAAAAACCTCTCTCGTATTTTGTCAGCTGTCTGAGAAAGAAACTGAGTAAGCGACTTTGCTTCAGAGTTTGACACATCGCTTTGAAAGCAAGCCTTCTCAGCAGGTCACAATGTAGTCTGATGGCATTCTTACTGACGAGCGTGTGTGAATGTGGAAGCATGCGTTTCTATTTATTGCCCTTTCCTGGTTATCATCAAGCCATTAATGTGTTTTATAAGACCTTTGTTTGTCCTGACTGGTATGTGTTTCTATAAATGTTGTCACTGTGTTTGAAAAACGAGGGTGAAAAAAATGCTTTTAATGTGCCATGCTGGATTGTCCAGCGATGTACAATTATTTCCAATTTTGGAGAACCCTCTCTTTGGATTTGAAAATGCATGTTCAGAGCTATTTTGTTAATAAAATGAGATAAATGGCAATGCTGTGTGTCTGAGAAAGAATATGTGCATTTGGCATTTAAAGGAACCTGTGTCGATTGTCTCTTTGTTCGTCAAAGGAGTGAATTTGATGGTTTGTGAAGGAGTCAACCTATTATTCATCTCTATTTTTGACAGATGGTGTGTTTGCACGAGAAACACGGGGGCGAGCCACATTTGTCGCTCTTACTCATGTCCAGAACATTGTTTCTTGGAATTCCCAATGGGAATGTCTTTCCCTTAAAAGGGTGTAACACAGATGCAGAAAAAGCGGGTCGCTGGGCCAACATGAGCAGAATCCCCCGAGTGTGTGCAGAACAGCTTGCAAAACATTTCAAAAAGCAAAAGTATACACCGTGTATCCGCTTATCCTCTGTAGGGTCACGAAATTGACAGCAAATTGATAAAACACAGACAACAAAGCACAAGGGTTAGGAAAAGAGATAATATTAAAAGAAGGGGGCAGAAGGTATCTCATCTTCGGCCTAATTAACACACCTGATGAACAGATATGTTTCCCATAGTTATAGATGGCGAGTATCTGCTTGAGTGTGCCAAAACATCGTTTATGACACAAATACATACATTTGTTTGTTAGTTTAATGAAATTTTCACACAAGATTTAATTCAAGGAAATTATTTTGGCATTTTTAGCAACACTGCCCAGCGAGCTGAATTAAAATGAAAAATATTTTATTTATTCATTCTCCACCTGTTTGAAACCTGTACGAGTTTCTGGTAACACTTCAATAGGCACCAATTCTCACTATTAACTAGTTGCTTATTAGCATGCCTATTATTAACATATTGGCTATTTATTAGTGCTTATAAAGTGTGCATTCTGCATGACCATATTCTACATCCCTAATCCTACCCAATACCTAAACTTAACAATTACCTTACAAACTATCAATTAAGCAGCAAATTAGGAGTTTGTTCAGGCAAAAGTTATAGTTAATGGTTTGTTAATAGCAAGAATTGGACCTTAAAATAAAGTGTGACTGAGTAGCTTGGGGATATGGGGGAGTTTTCTGGGTTCGGGCTAAATTCCGAGTCTGAAGCCCTTCACTCTAAAAAATGCTGGGTTAAATACAACCCAGTGCTGGGTAAAATACTGGGTTGTATTTAACCCAGCATTTTTTTAGAGTGCTTCCCTCAGACAGCATGCCAAATATGCATACTATTCGTTCCATCTGATTATATGTAAATGCAAGCTCATTAATAATTTTTGGGTGACCTATCCCTTTAAGGGGTCACAACACAGATTCAAATATTGTCGGGAGTGTTCACCCCAAAATATTTGTATTCTATGGAACACAAAATTTAAAAAATTTTAAAAAGTTTAAAGGGGTCATATGATGTTGCTAAAAAAGAACATAATTTTGTGAATTTGGTGTAATGAAATGTGTTTATGCGGTTTAAGGTTCAAAAAACACATTATTTTCCATATACTGTACATTATTGTTTCTCCTCTATGCCCCGCCTTT
>NW_015505206.1:870309-897435 GCF_001515645.1 Sinocyclocheilus grahami | reverse complement strand
AACTGTTCTGGAACAGTGTTGTAAATACAACTTAACCACTGATTTCTAGTCGTGGCCTCTTTTGGAAGACCAAACAAAGTATTTTCGCTTTCGCAACGAAACACAGTGTCTTCACAACATGGCGGTGGCGGCGGCAGCAATAAAGTTATGCCTTTCTTTGCTTGAACATTTGGGCCACACAGTGACGTAGACATGTGGGGGCGTGTTTAAACGAGGTGTTTTAGGAGGGCGTGGACGAGTCTTAACTTTTATAAAGAATATCTCTTTAGGTTTGAGACTTTAGTCTTTGCAACTTCAGGGATCTTATCTATTCACGAACAGCTTGTAACACTTCAAAGAGAAAGGAAAACTTGAAATCGCATCATATGACCCCTTTAAAATGTTGTGGCCATATAGTAAAAGTCAAATGGGGTCCAGTGTTGTGTTGACCCTTTTGACTTTAATTATATGGACAACAGTTCTTCTTTTGTGTTCCACAGAATAAAGAAATTCATACAGGTTTGGAAAAAAGTTTGGAGAAATTTTCATTTTCAGATGAACTATCCCTTTAAATAGTAAATTATGTTGTGTGTTTCAAATATTAAAGAGTCAATTCATCAGCAGCAAAAAAGTATTAACAAAACTGCTTGTTTTCATGAAAATGTATAGTTCTTTGTCTTTGGAATCAACATTACACATTGAACTGAACTGTGACTATATCATCTCACAGATGTATATTGTGTCTTGCTGTTAGAGAGTATTGATTAGTTGATAGTTGTTTTGCAAAGGCATCTCGTCGATGACTTTGTTATCTTTACAAACCTTTCCAAAAGAATGGGCTTCCACTCGTTTCTTGTCCATTGTAGTTTGATGGTAGTTTTATGTAATAGGGGCCCATCCGTCAACACCTACTTTTATTCACACGCAGAGGAATTTCAGAAGGCACAAATTGCCAAGCTGTTCTATCATAAGCTCCAGTGAGAACACCTGAATTAAAAAGCCTTTCTACTGGCCAACTCACTGTCATCAGTCTATCCCTGAATGCCTAGGTGTTTATTCCTCTTCAAATGGAAAGAGTCGGCATGAGTTTACTTTGTACGATATTTTGAGAGAAGCAAACTAAGAGTGGAACAAATGAGTCTAATAATTCTGCAGATGATTTAAAGAAATGTTTCACAGAACAATTAATATTTTGTCATTTACTCATGTCTAAACTCACAAATGCATCAAGGAGTGTTTTCAGTCAACAACAAGTACATTGAAAGTCAAAGGTAACCAAAATAGTCTGGTTACCAACATTCTTCAAAATATCTTTTATGTTCTGACATGAGAGTGAGTAAATGTTGTCAGAAATTTATTTTGGGGGGAAATCCCTTTAAGGTTTTAAGATAAAGGAGATCCAATCTCACAAATTGATATTTAATAATTCAAAGCAAATTGTACTTACTTTACAGTGATTGCTGTAAGAGTCATAACGTTCTCAGACAGGGCATTCAAAATTGGCACATTTGAAATTTGCCACTCTTGTCAGCTTTTACACCTCTCGTGTTCTTACTCTCAGTTATGCTAACCCACATCCATGCTTCCTATTGTTTCTCAGTCATGTTTCCAATCATCCAGACATTTCTGCGATCTCCTAGCTGAGCTCTGAGTCCTGGATTCAAGATCTAGAGTTATAATCCAGTGCTGCTAATACAGCTATTTCTGCACACCTGAGATCAAATACACATTCACTGCTAACAACTGCTAAAGAGGACAGACTGGCACTTGAGATGAATGCAACAGAGCTGGAGGAGCACCAACAGCGAGCACGTTAAAAGCTGACAAAGGCAAGTCTGCTTAAGGAGTGTTTAGGGGTGCTGATCTAGGAGACATTTTCCTAATGAAATTCTTTCACAGTATACCAAGGCTAAAATAATTGCATTTGTTTTCAGCTATTTTTGTGTGCAAGATTATGTCAAAGTAGCTTAAAAAACATGATTTTTTTTTTTTTGTGCATGGTCATGGCTGCTGCTTTGCACAGCAATATAGGCAATATAAATTCAGTGCGCATTCCAGACCCATCCAGGTGGCCTGTTGAAGTCCTTAATCAAACTGTGAGGTATTCTTTAGGGGTGTGCAGTACACTGCAGACAAGGCCTTTAACTTTAAGTGGGTTGACACTCGCCAAGGTGTATGCGAATCACACCTTGCTTGTGAAGTTTTAATAAATGTTCGAATTCAGTCGGCATAGAATGGACGTTCTTCTTGCTCTCCCGATCATCGTAGTAATGGTTGGTGATCGGCCGATTGTCATTTGGATGTTTATTGAAGGGCCAAAAACCATATAAATGGACGTTTGAACAGATTTCTAGTGCTAAGCTGGCCATGATGAGTCCTGTGCTGGGACGAACCGAGTTAAGGCCTCTCTCACGCCAAAACTTCGACAACCTCCTCAAGTATTCTGGATTCAGGAAAACGGGCAGCGGGCTGTCGCTGCCAAAGTCCTCCAGTGTGTAAAAGGCACGCAGGGATACAGGCGTGTTGTGACCGTAGGAGAAGGCTGGCAACAGCAATAAGGCTTGTCCATAAGGACGAAGGCTTTCCACAAATGGACGACGACGCTCCATCAGTCCACTGTACCTGTAACAGATGAGGAGGAGAAAGAAAAGCTTGAATATTCCTCACAGTAATACGGTCCCGTTAACAATGTTTTTAGGTTTTTCAGTTTAGTAAGGAATAAATAGGCCCTATCTGTGAAAAAATAAATGCAATTTCATTGCCAAAGATAAACCCAATAATAAAAGCATAAAAAATAGTTTACAGAAACTTTTTGAAGACTTTTCTCAGACTTTTTAGAGGTGCCATATGAAGTCTGATAAATGGCCTTAACTACATACAACACTATTTATAATTTTATAATATAAGCTATATTTATAATTTATTTATATGTATATTCATACTTTTTTGCAAGTAATAAAGCCAAACCCACAATCACAGACTCACTTCTCATGGAGGATGCTGGGGTTTGCAGTCACCAGGCTGGTTTTGTTGCCCACATCTTTCTCATATCTGTTATCCAATGGCGGAAGGTTGCATCTAAAATGCAAGGGTAGACAGAGATAAAATGAGAGAGGTACCATTTTGGCCTGTGGTCTATATCAAATACAGTGTTAAGTCTTGTAACTACATTTAGGAGCATAAAAAATATGATTAATTATTGTGCCACCAATATTATAGGAATTATACTCATGTGAATTGATATTCTGATCATTTTGACTCTAATCTGGCCAATAGGTAACATGGGTTGATCTAATACATACCTAATGACAAACTGGGCTGAATTAATTTCTTCTCCACAGCTGCTGTTGGCCAAAATACCTCCATTCCCCACCACGGCACATGACTCCCATGTTGCATTTCCAAAGGGCTGCTCCTACAAACACACACACTGTAACTCCGAATTCATTTCGAGAAACCATACAGTAGTTCACCCTATGTTTTAATGCTGGTACACTACCTTAACTAATATGTTGAACAGGGCTTGTGTCACCTGTAGCGGCTTTCTCCTCTCTCCATCATAGATAACATTTGACCCCAGTGGGGTGTTATTCTTTGTGACCACAGCCTTTGACACAGCATAGCATTTGCTACTCAGTAATGACCTGGAAGGAAACAGATGCTCATTCTGATGTGTTGCAGTCATGTGAAAATCTAATGAAAAGACAAAAAGAAGCTTTTATATTTTTATAGTTTATAGGCCAGAAAATCCCTATATGTCTTTGTGTAATAAAGACATAAAATCCAACCTCAAAGGAACAGATCCTTTGATAATAGTTTTCATTTTTGGGTGAACCGTTTCTTTAAAGGGGTCATGAACTGCCTGCTTTTTATTTTGTACTGTTCTCTATGGTCCACTTATAACGTTATCAAGATTACATCAAAGCCATCATAATTTAGAAGTAATATGCTATTTCTGTCCTGTTTTTAACCCCCCTCATCAAAACGCTCTGTTTGAATAGACGTGGCAAATTGTATACTCTGAAGTAAACACACACTCCTATATGATTGGCTAATAGTTGTGTGTTTGACAGTCAACGTCCTTCACAGATGAATGCTTTCAGGTCAAAAACGCATAAATACTCAATACATATCAAACGATCTGTAATGACAGACAAAGCAATAGTCTTATATTAATGTCAAATAATGTCCTGACATTACTGTCAAGCGAGCAAAGGACCAAGTTCTTACTGAAGGGGTCTGGAACTTCCTTAAAAATAAAGTTACTTCACTCTTTTCTAATGTTGGGATCAGAAGGAAGGCAATGCAAAGACTGTTTTTCCACAACTTGGCACTACACAGCGTCTTGTCGTCTTTTTTTGTTTTCTGTGTAGACCTGCGTTGCCGTTTGCCTCTCTCACTCTTTCCAATACATGCGTGAATCAGTGGGCGGGGCTAAAGCAGTGATGTAGAAGCAGGCGTTGTTGTTCTTCCTCTGCAGAGTGTTTATCCACACTATTATATCATAGAGTAGAACATTCCACGAGCTGTCGGTTTGGCAGATTGTCTTCAATATAGGCTATGCTGTTTTTAGACTAATGAGAAAGTTTTGAGTTCTGAAACTTACAGGATGGTGGGAGTAAGTCACACATGTGCAAGTCACAAGTGAGTCTCAAGTCTTAACCTTCAAGTCTCAAGCAAGTCCAAGTCAATTTTTTGTGAGAATCAAGCAAGTCAAGTCAAGTCACTGCTTTGTGTCAAGCAATTCAAGTCAAGTCGTAGCTTGGGTCAAGCAAGTCACTGTCAAGTCATACAAATGATTGATGATTTAACTGAATTTATATATTAAAATAAGTTAAAACTACAGTAGTTATGGACTATAGGAGTTTTATTTGCAACAAAAAAAATGCAATATGCATTTTGTCCACATACAGCTGATATATATATATATATATATATATATATATATATATAAACTACATAGCCTAAAATATAAATGTAACTGAAATTAGGCCAACATAAAAGCATGAAAAGTATTTAGGTACAGCTGTTTCAATATGCCTCAAACATTACAGAAACCCATGAAAAAGTATTAAACAATTCAAGTATGATGGTTTCTATGCCACCAAATGGCATTCTTCAAACAGGCTTCACCTTTGTGGGACATGAACACATCCTTAAGTTAGATCCTTCCTTTTTAACAAAAGAATAACAGCAAGAAAAATGATTAATAATTGAATCACACAAACCTTGCACCCGTTTATCAGGTGGATTGACTATTGTACATTATTAATCTCTCTGTGTGTGTGTGTGTGAGAGAGCGAGAGAGACAGAGAGTGAATGAGTGAGTGGGAGAAGAGAGAGAGAGGTGATTTGAGTGAGTGTGATTTATTAATATTTGTGAGTGAATGTGTGTGCGCGTGTATGAGTGAAAAGTGTATTGTTTGTTTGCATGTGCATGGTTGTACTTGCAAGTTTGAGTTTTTTTTTGTTTGTTTGTTTTTTTTGTATGCATGGTTGGGTTCGCAAGTCTGTATGATTTATTTTTTCTTTGTGTGTGTGTATGTGTATACAATATATTTGTGCATCCCCATAAACTATCCATAGGCTTTTCTCTCAAAGTCTAACACTGAAGACCAGTTATTAGACACTGTACACATGCAAATACTAAGTGCTATTGCAAAAAAAAAAAAAACCTTTCCTTGTAAACATTGAATAATCATTTACAATGCATTGCACTTGCAGAAAAAAATTATTTGATAGTGCTCACAAACTGTATTTTAATGCAGCCAAATTCTCAATAAAACTTTTATATTTTTCTGTTTCTGTTGTAAGACAACGGGATGAATATGAAATAGTGACTGAAACGCGGCCCATTAAGACTATATAACCAGCTCTTCCTTAGATGTTAATCTGCACAAAAACCCTGATTCATAATCAGGACGTCATCTAATGAAATCAAATACATATCAGATAAAGACAATGGCTGTGCTGTGATTTCGGCTATATTTGCATGTAAAATAGAGTTCGAAGCGACAGAATATATTTGAACTAAAGCGCTGCTCCTCTCCGCCGCTCGCTGAACAGAGCAGACGCAGAGAGAGGTGTGTGCGCGCTGGGAAAGAGAGACCTTGCGGCAGTACCAGCGAGTCTCAGAAACTAAATAAGGTTTGTCCAAGGCAGGGACCAGGCCCGGATTAAGAACACATAGGGCCCTGCCCCTGGGGCTATAGCAAATCCAAGGGCCCCCTTTCATAGTAGCCTATCTTGGTGCCACAACGTTTTCTACAACAGGAATAATTCGGTTTTTTTTCTTCTAAATCTCCAATACACAGAGATACAATGTGTATGCACACTAATTATTCCAGGCTACAACACATTAAAAGAATAAATACATTAACACCAGATATATGAAGTCAAAGCAAACAGGTTTCCAGAAGCAGCAACAACTTTTGAGCATATAGGCTACAGCTCCCTTAAGGAGTTTAGTTTAAATAGTTTTATTATTAGAAGGTCTTCTTTCTGGCTCTAGAAGAGGAGAATCATCAGGTGCTGGACTGGTGTTAAAATTCAGCCCATCTGACCCACACAGTCTCCCATAATTTTTTTGCTGGGGTTAGGGCAATTGGAATAAATTATTTATTAATAAATAACGGACGAAAACAAATTATATTTTTGAATACTTAAAATGCATTTAACAATATTAATATTCCATTATATTGCAGGCTCTTAATTATTGAATTCATATTTTTCTGCAATTGAAGTTTATTAGAACTATTAAATTGTCCTTTGTAGGCTAGTTGCCCAAATGAAAAGCTAATTCTTGAATCCAGTGGTGTGGTGCTGTGGATTAAATTGCTTATTTACAGTAGAGTTTTGTGCAGTTTACCTCTACACTTCAGTTTACATGGTCGGTGCTATTCAATCTGGTTTCCGCTAGCTTCACCACAGAGACTTTACTGTTCACATACAGTAGAAGTGTCGTGTGTGGAATTCAAATGGCCAAGCGCTGCTTATTATCACTTCATTAGAGCGGCGAAAGTGTCGAGCTGCAGTCGTTGTCCGCGCTGTGCGGGCGGGAGACACCGGTCCGGTGTGGTCCAGCTGTTCTCTTGCGCTGCGCGGTTTAATCAGGTAACTTAGTGCCGTTTCATCACTTGGCTTTTAGTGTTTGTTTCCCATGCGCTACGGTAAAGCCGAGGCGATTAAAAGATACCCGCAACTCTAGTGTAAACTAGTACAAATAAATTTTTATCGCTCATATCTTTTGGACTGAAATAGTGCAGACAATAATATGTGGGGGCTTGGTGAGATTTTGGCAATCGGCTGGGTGCTCCCGATGGCCAATCAATTCTAAGTCTAATTTTCCTTTCCTCCACAGCCAATCACGTCGGGCCCCCTCAATCCGCGGGCCCTGGGGCTTCAGCCCCGCCTAGCCCTTATGTTAATCCGGCCCTGGGCAGCGTTGCCAGGTTTTCACAACAAAACCCGCCCAATTGCTACCCAAAACTAGCCCAATGGTATTTCGAGGTGGACTCCCCGTTAAAAATAGCCTTCTGGGGGGTAAAATACACATTTTTGGTGGGGTTCCCCAGGTAAAATTCGCACTCCAGGGCCTAAATATCACATTATTGGGGTCACTTTAACCCGCGGACATGAAAAACAACCCGCGGCAACAGTGATAAAGTAGCCCAATTCCACGGGAAAACCACGGACTTGGCAACATTGGTCCAAGGGGTCTGAAAAGGGGTTCGAAAAGTCGCTAAATCTAGCGACAAAGTTGCTAAATTGGCAACACTGTGTCCACGCTCTTACTGCTTGCCTGCTGCGTCACTTGGTTAGGTTGTGTTGCGTTCAAAAACAAACAGATATTTATTAAACAAAATACAAGTTATTTCAAGTCATTTAACTCAAGTCCAAGTCAAGTCTCAAGTCATGAATATCAAGTCAAATTCAAGTCAGGTCTTTTATGAATATTTGTCAAGCAAGTCTCAAGTCCTAAAATTTGCGACTTAAGTCTGATTTGAGTCAAGTCATGTGACTCGAGTCCCCCACCTCTGGTTTTTATACAATGACCTCTTATGTCAAAAGATCAAGGGAATTTTGTTTTCTCAGTTCATGACCCCTTTAAGTAAGCATTTCTGTAGCATATTGTCTGGTTCATGTGATCCATAATCAACAGAACAATACTTTTACTCTTATCCAACAACGCTTTGCCACAGATGCCTCAGTTTAACCTTTATGAGAACATCTCATGGTCCGCTCTGGGATACTGTTTTACCTGAATCTTTTAAAGTTTGCCTCGTGTTTTTTCCATTTGTGTGAGTAGTTCTCCAGTCCCTTGGCAATTAATACATTGTCTCTGAAAGAATTAAATGCATACGAACAGAAATGACATACTGTGGTGGTTCACAAACATGTGCTTCATGAGATAGAAATGCATAAAGTGATTTCAGGTTTAATTTCTATAAGAGAAATGACAGAAATGTAAACATGAACAATTAATGTATAGACACAAACCTGAAATAATTATATTCTATGACTGAAATTAATAAATGAAAAATATGAAAATAAATAAAATGTATAAAACATTAACTATCTGGAGGCATTTATGTTTGGTGTCTGCTATGTAGAAAAAACAGTGATTATGTGCTGTGAAAGCTTACTTGCTGCATCCCTTGCAAGATTTTGTTT
The DNA here is from genome assembly GCF_001515645.1 of Sinocyclocheilus grahami. Classification (NCBI taxonomy): domain Eukaryota; kingdom Metazoa; phylum Chordata; class Actinopteri; order Cypriniformes; family Cyprinidae; genus Sinocyclocheilus; species Sinocyclocheilus grahami. Next base: position 888,783 of record NW_015505206.1, on the reverse strand, counting down.
CTGAGCTTTTTTGAGGAATCCTAGATGAAGGGTGAGGGATTACATTACTGTAGAGAGAAAGAGATTTAAAATGTACATTTACTCTACATTTACATATAGGCATGCTTGCAGCCAAATTTTTCATGTTTAAACATAAAATTTGTTCTCTGAATGACTAATTTGCTGTTCTAAATAATTCAGTTTAGACAGTTTGCAAGAATGTTTGGCATCCGTTGAATGAAAATGATCGCTGCGAAACGCTGGCGGAGTGAACGAGTCTTGAGTTGTGAGCGCGGGTGCATCCTCCACCATGTTGGCAGATAAACATCTTTGGACTTTTAGTAGTTAAATTTTCACAAAATCATGCTACAAACATTCATAAGAGCACTAGACAAACTTATCATATAGCCATGGTTATGAAAACTATAACAGTAATAACCTATGTATTGTTGCATGAATAATAAACAACTTATCAAATTATCCACCCCTAACCTATTGTAAAGTATTAACAAATTTTGATGCAATAAATATGGTATGATTTAACAATGTTCATCCCTCCAAAACAGAGAAAACATCTTTCACAAACATCTACATGTCTGTAATGAGCTTCCCTGAATGTCAGCGAAGACCAGGACAACTAGATAAGCCCCAGAGTCAGATCCCCAGTGAAGACCTCGTCTCCTAGACGGACATCGGGACAAGACCACAGGAATCAGATGAGTCCTCTGCACAATCTAAATTTGCTGCAGCATGGAACAAACTGCTGGTTCATCTGGCCAGAGGAGAACTGGCCCCCTGACTGAGCCTGGTTTCTCCCAAGGTTTTTTCTCCATTCTGTCACCGATGGAGTTTTGGTTCCTTGTCGCTGTCGCCTCTGGCTTGCTTAGTTGGGGACACTTAATTTCCAGCGATATCATCGACTTGATTGCCCAGATTTAAACTGAACTGAGCTGGACGATGACATCAATGAATTCAATGATGAACTGCCTTTAACTGAAAATTGAGTGTTTACTATTGTCCTTTTGCATTACTGACACTATTTTCCTAGTTGATACTGTAATGCTGCTTTGACACAATCTGTATTGTTAAAAGCGCTATAAATAAAGGTGACTTGACTTGACTTGTAGGGGTTATTTTAGCACAGTTTTTAACCCCAGTCCAGACTTCACTCATTATCAAAGCCTGGCTACGGCCATGCTTGCAGCTCACATAACGGCAGATAAAATATCAGTAACTATTGGCTTTATCAGGAGAACATTAACAACAGTTAGTTCCTGTGTCCTTGAATTTGACAGGCTGTGCGAAAGTAATATTTTGTGTGCTGTAGACAACCTGTCTCTGTCTCACTACATATTTCTCCCTTCATCTCCTTAGTTTTCACTTTCTGTCCCTCCCTTACTTTCTGTTACACCATATCACAGTGTTTCCACTGCATTCATTCTGCCGTGGCAGGCCGCCACACTAAAAATCATCCCCCTCCATGGCTGCAGCATTTCTGCATCATAGTGACGCCGCTCACATCATTCACAGTCGGGTAATTAGTGGAGGAGACAGAGCAGGACTTGAATTTCGGCACAACTACAGAGTTATGTTTTGCACCTTATTGCATGTAAATGGCCAAATACATACAAAATTATGTCAAAATACCCATCTTGGCAAGTGTTCACGTAAACACAGTCGGTTTATATTAAACATAGTCTGTTATTAAGTGAATATAAACTGTTGAGAAGCAAAACGCACATGTAACAGTATATTAGATCCATGCATGAGGTCTTAAAAGAAACAGCAGCCTAAATAAACCTGCTGCTGTCTGTGTCATTACTGTTTATTTATACATGTAAAGACTTTCCAGTGTTATTTTACAGTTGAATTGTAGTAATTCTGTACCTAAATATTACTGTTAGACCGACCTGGAAAACAAAGTACTGTTAGTTTCATTTGTATCTTGTTAATGTTTTTGTTTAAATTCAAATAAATTAATTTCTGAGTTTGAGTGCACATGATTCTTGGGTGGGGAGGTTTAACCACCAGGGGGAAGGAGGCATGATCCACAGGAAACGGTCCTGCCACCACAACTAGAAAAAATTCTACAGGAAACATTGATATCATACATATCACTTTCTGCCTCCCTTGCATGCTGTTTGCAAAATAGAGTCAGGCGTCTTTGAGTTGAACCCTCAAGCGTCGTGGTTAAACTACGCTGATTAGAGCTGAGAGTGACCCTCTGGTGTAAATGTAGTATTTTGTTAATTTGTTTGAAGTATTTAATTTTACATTTCAAGAAAGATGTTTTATAAAAAAAATAAAATTCCTCTGAGCAGTTCACATATCCAAACTTCAGTAAATCTAAACAGAAACATCCTTGTTGAAAAGCATCCTAAAATTACCTTCATACTTCAGACTATAATCTCACACAGGTGACCTTTGACCTTCCAAACTCAGGATATAATCTATTTGTAGGTTTACCCTTCATGAGGCCTATGTAGCTACTTAGCATTTTAGCGTTACAGAGGAGATTCACCAAAATCCACTTTTATTATACTTGTCTTCAACTAAAAATTAAAGACTTAAGTTTGTTTCCTGTAATTTGGCATCTAAATAACAGAAGCCTAATTCACATTACCTATGATGAAATAATTCTGTGCCGCCGTGAAGTTCTCAGCAAGTTTAATCTCCCACATGCCTTGTTGTGATTAAAGGCTACTGTTGCCAATGTAACAGCACACAATAAGGGAAAGGTCACAGCCATGACAGAAAAAACATTATCCTCAGTAATGCCATGGATAATCATTTATATATTTCTTCAAGCAATGTAAAGCCAGTGTTAAAGCATGTTAAATAACTGATACAAATAGACACACAATATAATATTACACTAGAAACCACATTTCAAAATGTAATGTCAGTTTGACTGACAAAATACTCAGTATTTTCAGTAACCTGCAAATGTTACTTTGTAGAACTATTTTTAGCTGATCCAACTTCTCACAGTATTTTCATATCATTAACATGTCAAGATTCAGAATGCTCTAACCTAACGCAAACTGTGCTTATCGGCTGTTCAGTGCACTTATTGTGTTCCAGCTGACTTGAGAGCGAGAATGTAAACAAATTACATTTATTATGGAATTTGAGAATCGATTATGATGACTGTGATCATACTCAATGTGTTACAGAGACTGTCTCAAAGATTGACAAAACAAATGTACAAAATAAATTAAGAAAGATCATCCAGCCAAATTTGAATTTCTCCATTCATATGCATATTTTTTTTACGTTCATTTTCTTTTCATTCCCATGCAGTTGCAGTGTATTATGCATATAGAGGATTGTTTGGAGAAAATACACTGTGTTTATTAAGTGTTATGTAAGAGATCATTTGCAATCAGCCGGTTATTATCGCAAAATAAACCTTGACAAGATGCAACAATATTACATTAATATTATTAATATTAATACTTAATTTTCCATTTAAGTTATTTTTTATTTTAATTTATTTATGATTTATTTAAAAAAAAGAAAATATGTTTAACTTTTTATTTATTTGTTTTTGTTCTGTTTATATTTCATTTTTATTATTCTTTATGTATTTATTGTTTTGTATTCTGGTTGTGTATGTAATTTATTGCTATGACTGTATCCCCTGTGAATGTTATATCTTCAATTTAAAAAATAAATAAATAAATAAATCACTAGCAGAAACTCCAAAAAAAAAAGCCACTGCACAAAACAAATCCCAGCCTGTGAATGTTATATCTTCAATAAAAAATAAAAAATAAAAAATAAATCCCTAGCAGAAACTCCACAAAAAAAAGACACTGCACAAAACAAATCCCAGCCGGGTCCGTCACTTTTTTGGGTCCCCTTGAAACATTTCCGTTGTGGTCCATGCTATTTGCATGTTTGCATGTTTCTTCGTTTGCATGTGTTGTGAGGATTTGCAGCGCGTTTCTTCGTTTGCATGTGTTGTGCGTGTGTTGTCAAACTGATGAAGATGTTTTCTTAATTTGCTGGTGTTTTTTCAATTTGCATGTGTTTTCTTAAGTTGCAGCGCGTTGAGCTCTCTCGGCCACCGTAAATACTGCATATCAATGCAATTAATAAATGAAAAGCAAGATGTTGCCAGTTGTTTTTGTATAAAACAAGAGTTACAGCATTGCCATGGTGAATCTGACTACTAAATACTGCGATTTATAGAGAGCCATGTAATAGATGCCATTTAGTTGTTAATTTAATTATCTTGGTTAATTTGAAGATGGTTGCTATTCATAATAGAATTGATTATGTTTCAGTCAGTAAATGTTCTGTACCATGAAATGCAAAACTATATTGCAGCCTATAGCCTATAAATCATGATTTACTTGTGGATTGAGTTAAAGGTTCTTTTCATTTATTAAATATTCAAAATGTATTATTTGTAATTTATTTTTTAAAGGTCAGTCAGTTGATGTTTAAAAAGGCAACTAAATCATTAGCAATTATTGTATTATAGCACAACGATACATTTGCCTTAAATACAATTCGCACTGATTCATCACATGCCAATATATATGCTAAAATATTATTGAGACACTGTATATGCAATAACTTAAATATTTTTTGTCTGTATATACATACATAGAGAGAGGGATGTCTCTGAAAGAATACATGAAGCTTTTGAATAGCTAAAGTTAGTGATCAAGTTGAATGACTTGAGCATTTGAATTTAAGAGATCAATATTCAGACAAGCAAAAGAAACTTTCAATTATTTACTAATGTGAAATGCGATACAAAACTTTACTACAGGGTAAACAACAAACATCTAAAGTCCAATTTTAAGACCTTTCCAGCATTCTAAAACATTGAACCATTTTCCCAAAAGTATCGTCTTGCTTTGCTTTCATGAAAATCCCTTCATAACAAAGTAATGTAATCAAATGTCTGTGTGTATCTGACAGTACAATGATTAAAGTGGCCTTTAATTACAAAAAAAATATTGGTCACTAACTTGACAGAAAAAGACTTCATTTCAGTCTTGGTGGCCAGCAGGCCGTATCGATGTGCTGCAACACTCAGGTCTTTTAAAGTTCACTCTCCAAATAGAAGGATAGATAAGATACACACAGGCTGAAATGGATATACTCACTTGTTAGAGAGGAATATCCAGAAGGCCACACTGCAGAAGGAACACAGAAGGATGATAGGAAGAAGCCAGAGCATAAGAGTCCTCATAACGCGCATCCACTCTCACGCACAAGCTTTGGCGCACACATAGCCGCTGACATGCATGTGCTCTCGTAAACGCTCATTTAAATACGGATGTTCCCTCTGCCGTCCTCTCCTTATTTTATCCCTGAGTCTGTTTCTTGACAACTGCACCCTTTTCTTTACTCTCTCTCTCTCTTTCTCTCAGACTGTTAATCTCCTCACCCTCCCTCCCTCCTCTTAATGTAACTGCCGCTTGCTCTTTTTCCCTCTCTTTTCTCTACTGACAGGCCTTGGCTTTTTATCACTTCTCTGCTGCTTTACTCTTCTCTTAATCTATCAGCCCAATTTCTTCTCGTCTTCTTGTCCTCCACTCCTTTCTTGGCCGCTATGTTCCTTTAAGGCATCTTTGTTATTTTTCCATGCTTCTCCACCTCATCCTTCCCTCTGTACTTCCTTGTTTTGTAGGAGCTGCTCAGAGTTTCCTTCTGTCCGGTTCCCTAGAAATCTCAAGCTGTGTTTGTGCATTCTCAACCCCCTCCCCCTTTCGCTCACACTGGGCACAACTTGATTGCCCCTCCCTCCGTCCCTCCCTGCCTCCCTGCCTATCTCACTCTCACACACATTCTTTTTCGTTCTCTCTCGGGGTAATAGGAGTGCCGAGTACAGAATTAGCTCATGGCAGCACCTCATGACTGGGAGGAAGGGTTGTGTGCTCTAGAGAAGAGTTTTACCCCTTCATTTCAGCCAATGATGGTCAAAGAATGCAAAGGGCAGCGGCCAATCAAATGCTTGTCTGATGTCCCCCCCCCCCAGGCTACCCCACTTTCTTCTGAGAGTTTGAAGAAGGGGAACAGTCTGTGGTGCTAGTAGTGAATGAAACTTTGTGCATTGCACACTAGAGAAGTACAGAGATAGTTCACCCATTAATTTACTCACCTTTGTGTCATTCCAACCCTTTGTGACTTTCTGTCTCCTGTGGAACACAAAAGAAGATATTTTGAAGAATTGATTTTTTCCATACTATGCAAGTCAGTACCTTTATGATATGTATGATATTCAGACTATGAAAAAAAGAAAAGTCATACAGGTTTGGAAAGACATGGTGAGTAAATGATGATGCTAAATGGTGAAAAATTTCCATCGGATCAATCAGAATCAGAATCAGAATCAGAATGAGCTTTATTGCCAGGTATGTTTACACATACAAGGAATTTGTTTTCGTGACAGAAGCTTCCACAGTGTAACAGAATGACAGTGACAGAACAAAAAACACAGATAATAAAAATAAAAAAATCGAACAAGTAAAATAAGGAATAAAAAATATGTTCTTATACACAAAAACACAGGACCTTATGGAAGTCATATTGATGTCATAAATATGGATTTTAAAGCAATCAGGCTCAAAATATAGATGGATACATCTTGGTTAAGAATTGAGAATGAATATAAAGAAACTTCTTCTAAGCTCATGATGCACTGTGAGACATTTCCTTTGTGGTCTTCATATGATCCTGACTGATGGTAAAATGTTAAAGAAAACAGAAATTACTATACAGCACAATTATTGTACTGAATCATATTTTACTGATGTTGAGTAGTTGATATTTTGAGCAGTGTGACAATGCGACAAACTTCATCTAAGATTGTATAAAAAAGAGTGTGGTAAATAGTTCAGTACCACACTGAGACCTCAGAAAATCCATCACTTTAAAACAGTCACTGATAAATAGCACAGTAAAAGCCTGTTGCATCACAGTACAAGTACTGAGCAATCCTAATTGTGATTCCAAATGATGTTCCTATTATGTGAACCATCAGTAAATATTTTATGTGCTTTGAATTTTTTTATCTGCTTGACCACACCCATAACAGCTTTTCAAGCTGTTTGCTGCTGATATGCTCTTGATCTTGCAGTGAATTAAACTAAACTAAAAGTGTCTCTTTGGATGCATAAAGATGCATGGTGATTAAATAGAATTGATGATGATTATGCGGTGATTTCACAGGTTTTATGAAGTTCTATAGTTGGCGTTTCTTTATCCTTGATGCCTGAAGGATGTTTAACAAATGCAGAGGCATGAGAGTAACCATTTTGTAACATTTTTGGACTTTGTAACCGTTAAAAATTACTCTATATACTAGTATAAATGTGTGTAGTATGAATGTAATCTGAACATACATTGGTCATATGACCTACCATTGTCAGTTGCATTGCTTTTCTGCCATTCACAACACTTCTCCTCAGAATCTCACTGGAAGGTCATCCAGGGACTTTTTAAAGATACCTTTGCTGTTGTATCAGTACTGTGAATCCAGATATACTACTCTTTTAATGCACTGTTTTCTTGCTGTATAGTAGGGAAGGAAGGCAGGCAGAGACATTAATCTAGGCTCAGGATTTTAATAAATGAAATCAAAACAAAACAAAAGAACAAGAAAAGCACAGGGGAATAAGAGCATTACAGAAAACAATGGTTGTCAAAGGCGAAGTGAAACACCAGGGCTGTATATGCACAAGTGAGAACAAAAGCAACCAATGAGTTACTATTGGAACTAACAAGAAGTGAGTGTGGTCCAATGAGTGGCTAAGGCAGACAAACAAGTTACACACTGCGGACGGGGCAGAACACACACAGGGAACATGTAACAGAAGTATGCATATTCAAATAAACTAGGGCGCTATGAAATCTGTTTATTTTTTCCCAAATTCCATTTAAATTTTTCTGGATTCCATTTTATTTTTCTGGACTCCTTTTTAAATGGTTCAATTAAATTGTATTAATCAAAAAACATGTCTAATTGATTAAAATCATGAAACTTACAATTTCACATAAATGTATCAAAAGTTTAACAAAAATTAGGTTATATGAATTTTTTTCTCACCATTTGTTTTATTTGTTACCAAATTATGTGTTTTACATGTCTAATTATTGTAATGCATAAAACAGCTTAATTTATTCAAATTGATTCTTACAATATCCTTATGACACTTTTCCCTCAGAAATTATGTGTTGTATATTTCAATTTTTCTGGTTATCAGAAAAATTCAACAAACTTTATTTTTGGAGATTTATTTTTAAAATTAAATCATGGAAGAAATGTTTTGTGGTTATTCCTTAAAAAATTAAGTTTTAATAATTTTAGTGGCAGTACATTCTACTGAACATAAGCTAATATATTTCTCACACAATGTCTTCAATTTAAACCAAACTTTTTTTTTGACGGGTTGCGTACCTTTTAAGTTTCTGAGTGTGATATAGTTTCTCTCAAATGAAACGGTAAAATGCTCATGGAGTGACTTTCAGAGCACTTCTGGAGATGTATTTATATACTAATTTTAGTGAGATGGCAGACGCTGAAAACACCACGAGCGACACGCGCAGGGTCGTTTTAACCATTGGGCTAGGCGGGGCTGAAGCCCCGGGGCCCGAGCAAGGAGGGGGCCGATGATTGGCTGTGGAGTAGATTGACTGGAGCGCCGATCGCCAAAGCCACCATGCCCCCCACTTGTTAGCGCTGTTATTTAGTTGAGCTTTTTCGTAAATTCCATGCATTACCATTTGAGATTGAAGCTTAAAGTCTTAATTTGGTTTACCAATCAAATGCAATTATTCTATATTTGACATTGGAAGGACATGTGCAGGTATCTATCAGGTCACCTTCACTCTTCACTTCGTTATGAAGTAATCTGGAAATGTTCGCGCAAAGAACAATATTCTATAAGTAAAGATGTCAGCAATCCTGAGAGAGAGGGGAAAATACAAACAACAGGAAAAAAACATAAGTTAGTCCGTAAACTCCCCAGCTATCAGGTTATTTTACTAAAGCTGTTGATGGAGTGGAAGTTGCTGGAACAGCAAGTGAACCGGGCACACGGAGTAGATAAAAACAGTGTCATCGTCCACACAGATTTTAGGTTAGTTTGATTATTAACTGGATTTATATTGTTTTTGTGTTTGAACAAACTGTATTCATTTAAGGGTTGGGAGATAATCTGGTAGAAATATATCAGTCGTTGATTGAAGCGCGTCATGATGTAGTCTCAGCTTATCATTTCAAGGAGTTTTAAGCAGGTTTTAAAACAAATGGTTTAAGCTGTTAATGAACAGTAAGCAGTGGGGCAGAATTCATTCTGGTAAATGCGTGCATTAACGGTTTCAGCCTGATTCGCGCGGCGCGCACCTGCTCGTATTGCGACTAACTAAACTTTTTGCTCCTTGCGCTTAAACGTTCAAATTCACAGTTATGTGTCAAAAATTCTCGTCTTTGCGGTTATCCTCGTAAACAGTTATTTGTGTCTTAAGTGAGCGTTAATAGTTAAAGATAAAGCATGTGTAGGCTATATGAGATCCTGGATTAGCCTCTATGATGAGATCTTAAAAGGATATTCACCCAAAAATTAAGATAGCCTGTCATCATATACTTAAACTCAAATTGTTCTAAACCTTTGAGTTTAGAACAATTCTCCTCAACATAAAAGAATTTATGTTCTCCTCAACATAAAAGAAGATATTTTGAAAAATGATTGCAACCAGTTTCTGGTCCCCATTGACTCCAATAGTGTATTTTCTTTCATAAAGTCATGGGGGCCCAGCAACTGTCTGATTACCAGTATTGTTCCAAATATATTATTTTACATTCAACAGCATGAAGGGATCTCATACAGGTTTAGAACAACAACAGAATTTTCATTTTTGGGTGAACTATTCCTCTAAAGCAGCCTAATATAGCTGCTGTTACCATTTGTGTCAATAATGTAAATCAAACATCAGAAAGAAAATCACTTACTGTTCTTCCTATCACTTTTGTAAAATAAATAAGAATGAATGTATATTGAATATATATACAGTGAATAGACCATTCAGTCTATTTGTCCATTTTCTTTATACATTATAATATTATTCAGTGCTTTCAAGTTTTTCAAGTAGGCCGATTTCTTATGATCTTTGTTCTGTTGTAGCTTAATTTGTGACTGTTTACTTGTCTTCAGTAAGCTTATTTTTACTTAGGCTAGTATTATTTTTTTGCGATATTGAAAGTGGTAACAAAAATTATGAAATGTCATTGCATCAAGAATTTTGATGTGGGATAAAAATCCTGTTTAAAGCTTTATATATATATAATTATTGTGATGGATGGGGGGAGGGGCTTGCAGTAAGTCATAGTCCCGGGGCCCAGTACAGTCTTAATGCGGCCCTGGTTATCCTAGACTTCTCTGTTTGCTTCAGCCCCAAACTCTGTCATTGTTTGGATTGTTTATTGTGTATGACCTTACCCTGTTTTTAGATTACATTTGTGGATTACCCCTTCAATAAATACTACGTTTGGATCCTCAGCCTTCATGTCTCTGTGGAGTCTGTGACAGTTTCCATATTTAAAGGCTGCCTGACTTACTGATACTTCTATGTGAGAGACTGTTCTTATGTTTGCATCACTATATGTAGAGAGAGAGAGATTACATGTTGTGGCTATAGTATTTTAATGTTTATGGATTAGTCCTGTTGTAAGTGTCACGAATGCTGTCAAATGAGCTTAGAATACTGATCCTGGAATAATTATTAAATTACTAGTTAATAGTTATGATTTTATGAGTATGTGTGTCAGAATCTCTTTTTAATTAAACCCAAAGAGCTTCAAACTTTGATTATGCTGTTTGTCAGACAATTTGTGCATGTTGATTAAATATACAAATTTCAGTGACAAAATCTTAGTTGCAGCAGCTCATCTTCTCTATAAGAAATGTCTTTCCAAACATGTTGTTGTTATAATGTATAAGGAATTGAGCATTTTTGTTGTCTTGAAGGTGCTGTAGTAAAGTTGTTCTCACTGAATACTCAATTCTGATTGGCAGGCAGGTATGCATTTAAAAGGTTTAATCCACAGATAGTTCCAAGTCAGTTTAATCACTTCTCTTAACGTCGGGTGGTAGTTTGCCTTCACGCCATGCGTTAAAAGTGCACAGCTAGTTGTGCATTATCTCAAACAATGCCACAGGATGGAGACAAACATCAGAAACTGGCTGTCCTCATAGAACCATTTTTTAGTAATATGAACACCACATGTAACTGCTTTAGGTGTGCAAGAATAAATACAGATATTTGTGTTTAAGTGAGTTAAGGTTTATTCATATTGCTCAGGGAACGGGAAAATCTATTTTTAGAGGTGCATGGAAAGATAATTCACCATGACAACAATGGCAAACAGCAAATATGCCAGCATGAGGGAATACCACCACTTGGAATTATGAATGTGTATGCATTTTAGAAAACTTTTAATAATAAGGGAGACTGTCTGTCCCTTAGATTTATAATTCCTAATATTATTAATAAAATAAGCTGTTAAAACTTTGGAATAAGATTCAATTGGTTAACATTGCAATACAGTTTCAGGAAATTACAATGAATAATGCTATAATTATATTTATTAATCAAGGTTAATATCAACGTTAATCAATTGCTACATATACATTTCAAAATGTATGCATTTTTTTACAGTGTAAAGTCCACCATATAAAGATTGCAAACAGAAAATGTTGCATGTCAAACATTACATATTATGTACATTATATTCCATGTTCCTGCTAAGAAGCTTGTACACAAATAACACTGGTTGTATCAAGTTCAGGCCGTTCATTGATTTATATATAATTATTATTATTATTCATTGATACATATATATACTGTATATATAATTTATTTATTTATAAATGGTAAAACGGTGTATTCATGAGCATTTGAATTTAAGGCAAGTTATAGGAAAGGTATGGAAAGGTATGTTACTAACTCACAGCATGTTTGATTTACTGTTTTACGTACTGTACCTGACACAAACCCACAAGCCCAGTTATTTATTAACTGCTCTCTGAAGCTCTTCTTTTAAAAACAAGTGTATGAGTACATTGAACTGTAATCTAGCATAATGAACCACTGAAAAAATAAAGTTTCATGTGGGGAGATCAAGATCAACACAAAAAAGGAGCTTAAATGTTTTAACCGTAGAATTCCTTATGAAGTAAAAAATCTCATAATACTGTTCTAATGAAATACAGGATTAAGATAGTAGCTGTTCGGCATGAGACATGGCTGTTTCTGCTCTCTTTTTCTACACCTGTGGACTGGATCAAGTAGGCCTAATGGGTGCCTCGCTCCAGACGGGGAGATCAAGCAGTCTTTACTATGTAAACTGATATTATGTAATAAGATGCATCTGCAAAACATTCTGCCACGTGGTTTCTGTATTCTGACTTTCTGCACAGTATCGCAATTTATACTGAATCCACTTATTTCAAGTAATGCAAACCTGTAATAAACCTGTCTAATGGTGCAAGAAAGAGTTTTTGCACATACACTATTTCAGACAAAACAATAAAAAAAAAAGATGAGGAAACCATTGCCTTTCAAAAATGAAACATTTAGCAGATAAATAGAAATGCAATTTAAATGCCTTTTTAACTACAGAATAACACTATTAATTTATAGAAACAAACTTTTTTTCAACTTGTAAAATGTCTCACAAACTTACGGTAATATATGCTGTACATTACAGTAATGGTTCCCGCTTCATTTGTATGACAAAAAACAGCATGAAGGGATCTCATACAGGTTTAGAACAACAACAGAATTTTCATTTTTGGGTGAACTATTCCTCTAAAGCAGCCTAATATAGCTGCTGTTACCATTTGTGTCAATAATGTAAATCAAACATCAGAAAGAAAATCACTTACTGTTCTTCCTATCACTTTTGTAAAATAAATAAGAATGAATGTATATTGAATATATATACAGTGAATAGACCATTCAGTCTATTTGTCCTCACTTGCTTTGGTCCGGACCAAATACAATGTTGATTTTTTTTTTTTTGGTGCGGTTCGCTTTCACACTGCCCTTTTTGCAAGTGAACCACAAATTGTAAACAAAACCACATGTGTGCTAAGGTCATCCATTCATTGGACAGAAATTCTTAAGCAGGAAAAAACAGGAAGTGCAAAAACAGGCTAATCATGGAAATCTTTCGTAGTGCAGTTTTTATTCTTTTACTGATTTGGTGTTATCAGCTAACGCGATATGAATAAACTTATGAGCATCATATGAGACAATGTCATACAATGTTATTATGTAATGTAATTATGACTTGCTGAAAATAAAATCTATAGCTATAAAATACTTAAAGCATATCACAATGTTCACGCCCTAAAAATATACACAAGCTGTCTGTTTCTGAGCATGATTTCTGCAATTGGGTCGGATCGAAGTCGGGTCATATTCACACCTTAAGGGGTTAGTTCACCCAAAAATGAAAATTAGGCTGTGTTTTACTAACCCCGAGGCATCCTAGGTGTATATTACTTTCTTCTTTCAGACAAATCCATTCGAAGTTATATTAAAAATTGTCCTGGCTATTCCAAGCTCTATCATTGCAGTCAGTGGGTGTTGCAGTGCTTCAGTCCAAAGAAGTGAAATAAAAAGCGCCCATCCATAAAAAAATGTCGTGTGAGACACTTTTATAGATTTGTGCATACTCGCCCAGGGGAGGAAACGGCTCCAGCTGTGCTGATCTTCGTGGCAGTATGACTGGCGGTAACGCCCGAGCTCCTGGATCCTTCGCTCAGTCTGGCCATTCGTCTGAGGATGGTACCCGGAGGACAAGCTCACGGTCACTCCCAGGAGTCGGAAGAAGGCTTTCCATACACGGGAGAAGAACTGGGGACCCAGATCTGAGACCACATCTTCCGGGATGCCGTAGTTTCTGAAAACATTGGTAAATAAGCACTCTGCAGTTTCTATTGCTGTTGGCAGACCTTTGAGGGGTATAAATTTACAGGCCTTAGAGAAACGGTCGACTACGACGAGGACACAGGTGTTTCCGTCAGAGATGGGTAGGTCAGTCACGAAATCCACTCCTATGTGGGACCAGGGTCTCCGTGATATGGGCAGAGGGACAAGCTTGCCTACGGGAAGATGACGAGGAGTTTGAGACATGGCACAGACTGAGCAGCTTCGGACGTACCTGGTGACATCCCGGGCCATACTGGGCCACCAGTACCGGGCTTGGAGGTACTGAGTTTGGCACTGAGTTTGGCATTGTGATGTTGGAACATAGGTTTTCTCTTCTGGGCCTCCCAGCGGAGCAGGCTCAGTGTGAGTGGTGTCAAGGATGTCTTTGGAGATGTTCCATTGAATGGGGCTGACTATTAGAGCTGGAGGGAGAATGGCTTCCAGTTCGGTTGGTGTGTCGGGAGAGTGCAGGCGCAATAGGGCATCGGCTTTGCAGTTGTAATTCCCGGGACGGTAAGTGATGGTGAACTGGAACCGAGTAAAGAACAATGCCCATCTGGCTTGACGTGGGTTGAGTCTTTTAGCATCTCTGAGATATTGCAGATTTTTATGGTCGGTGATGACAGTGAAATGATGGTGGGCTAGTGACGCCACTCCTCCAGAGCTAATTTGATGGCGAGCAGTTCCCGGTTGCTGATGTTGTAGTTCTACTTCGCTGGGGTCAGTTTTCTGGAAAAGTAAGCGCAAGGATGGAGGTTCACCATAGTGCTGCGACAGCACGGCCCCGACTCCGGTGGTGGTCCACTTCCACCACAAAGGGAGCTTGGGAATCATGATGACGAAGGATTGGGGCCGTACTGAAGGCTTCCCTGAGCTGGTCGAATGCTTCGTGGGCACTTGGGCTTTCCTCGGAGCAGGGAGGTAAGAGGAGCTGTGAGTATGCTGAAGTTCTTGATAAACCTTCAGTAGAAGTTTGCGAATCCGAGGAATCTTTGCAGGTCCTTAACAGTTTGGGGCTGCGGCCACTCCTTGATGGCTGTTACCTTCCCCTGGTCCATCTGAATCCCATCCCGGCTGATGACGTAACCGAGGAACTGAACCGTGGAGCGATGGAATTCTTCTCCACTTCTCCAGTTTAAGGTACAGGTGATGTTGTCGGAGCCTCTGGAGGACCTGCTTCACGTGGTGGCGATGTTCGGCCAGGTTCCGGGAATATATAAGGATATCATCGATATAGACTATCACAAAGCGTAAAGGAAATCCCGGAACATCTCGTTCATGAAGCCTTGGAAGACTGAAGGTGAGTTAGCTAGGCCATACGGCATGACCCGATATTCATAGTGGCCTGCGGGAGTTATGAATGCAGTCTTCCACTCGTCACCTTCCCAGATACGAACGAGGTTGTATGCGCTCCGCAGGTCCAACTTGAAGATGCGGGCTCCACAGAGTTCCTCGAGGGCAGCTGGGACCAGGGGAAGTGGGTATGGCAGCTTTACCATCTGGGAGTTCAGCGTGTGATAATCGATGCACGGCCTCAAGCCCTCATCCTTCTTGCCCACGAAGAAGAAGCTCGAGGCAGCTGGTGGATGGTTGGATGAATCCCTGTTTGAGAGCCTCCTGGATGTAATTCTCCATGGCCTTGTGCTCCAGGATGGACAGAGGGTATACTCTACCCTTGGGGAGTTTCATCCCAGGCAGCAGGTCGATGGCACAGTCCCATGGCCGATGAGGTGGAAGGCGGGTGGCAGCCTGCTTACTAAAAACATCCTGGAATGCCACATAGTCAGATGGAACAGTGGGTGTTTCTTGAGGTTCCGGACTCTCAACTAGGGTGGAGGCAATTTGGGCTCAAACAAGACATGCAGGTGGTTTGGGGATTGCCACGAGACAATTTTGCCAGCACGACTCGATTCAGCGAGTAACCTCACAAGGTTCCCATCTGACTCCTGGAGAGTGGAGAGTGAGCCAGGGGTGTCCCAGGATGATATCGACGGTGGATCCCTCCAGTACCAGAAATGTGATAGTCTCCTCATGCAGACATCTGATCTTCAGCTTCATCGGCGGGGTTTGGTAGTTGACCCGCACACGCCCTAGCAGTTTCCCTGAATGGTCTCGACTCAGAACTCTTGGGCCTGACGTTGGCTGGGCAGATGGAGGAGGCTTAGGATGTCTCGTGATATGAAATTGCCCGAAGAGCCCGAGTCGACAAGGGCGGAGACTGAAACAGAACAATCAGCAGTGAGGAGTTGTACTGGTAACAAGGATAAAGTTGAGATTACTGGTTCGAGTTGAATGGTACTCACCGTAGGGCGTGGGGACCTGACGGGGCAGGCTTGATGAAATGGCCTGGAGCAGTGCAGTACAGGCATAGTCCAGCCGCTAGGCGGCAAGCGCGTTCAGCACGAGTGAGTCTGGTGGAATCCACGTGCATGGGTTCTGGTACTGGGGGACTGCTGGTGGCTGCTGCAAGCTGGTGGACGGCTTCGTCAGGCTGGTGGGCTGACAACCGTTGGGAGATGCGTGTGGCTCTTTGTATGAAGCTCTCTAACCCCATAATATCATCATAGATGGCCATTTGCGCACGGATGTGAGGATTCAAGCCCTGCTGGTAGGCACTGAGGAGAGCGGTTTCGTTCCAGCCACAGATATGTAAATTAGCTCAAAAGGGAAAGGTATATAAATAATTACAATTAATTACATAAATTTTATATCAGCTGCCAGTAGTAACTGTAGCGGAATTAATATTCTAATCAATTGATTAACCATCAACTAATCTGTTCGTCCAGCGAACATTCAGTGTAATTTCATATCATCTCTAAGAAATTATATTTTCGTGGCCATAGAAAATAACTTTTGTATTGCAATTACTTTGACATTACAACATTCTATCAAATGAAATTAACCTATTCTGCCCACTTTTACTCATATTTGTATGAGGCATCAGTCAAAGTAGGTAGAATTTACATTCTTCTGCATTCCTAACAATTGTTTCATAAATGTCTTTCATCCAATCCTGATTACCACAAAAATTATTTCAACTCTTCTTTTGTATTTGTGTTGAGGCACTTACAATGACGTGTCAATTTTGGGGGGATTGAAAAAACAGAAATGTGATGCTTATAATTTCATTAAAGCACTTCTCTGAAAGATCAACATCTATGTGTTCTCTAGCAGCAGAACTCTGCTGAGAGAGGTTGCTGGAGAAAAAACATGGCAATGATTGTAATCAGGAAATGTTGGAGCATGGCAAATATTTCATGACAAATATTATGTTCATTCCACTCTATTCGATTCCATGTTCCTCCTTTATCCTTCAAGAATTTCATATGCAAATAACATTGGCTGTGCTTGTCTGCTGTTCATTTGTATGAATCAAGTTCAAGTCAATCATATCTCTGAATATTTTTTTAGTTTTTAGAGAAAGTTTTGCTTTCACTCATTAATTACTCACGTCCCTCATGTCGTTCCAAACCTGCAAGACCTTTGTTCATATTCAGAACACAAATTATGATATTTCTGATGAAATCCAAGAGCTCTCTGACCCTGAGCTCTCTTGGTGTTCATGTCTTTTACTTTGTATTCATGCTCTTAGTCTAGTTCTGGTTTGTAATGTGTTCCTTGCTCCTCATATGACCATGTTATTTGCTTCCCTTGTCTGTGTGCTATGTTTTAATTGGTTCCTTGGTTGCATGTGTCACATTCTCATTGGTTATCATGTTCATTAGTTCGGTCTTCTCATTGGTTGGTTCTTGTCATGTTACCCTCATTGATTGATATACTGTAAGTATTCCTCATGTTGCCTTCACTCCTGTTTTTTCTGTGTATTGTGTACCTGCTGTTGGTGAGTTGTGTTTCTGTACATGCCAAGTCAAGTCTGTTCAAGTCAAGTCTTTGTTTGTATTTTGGATTTCACTATGTTTCAATAAATTGCACAAGGGTTCATCCTCAACTTGCCTTCAGTGGACTAAATCGAGACTGATTTAAAGCAAAAACAGAACAGTCTAACTTTATCTGTGGAATTATGCTACATAAAACATCTACATGAAACAAAAACAGCAGACGGGCTGATTGAGAGTGCAAATTCAGTCTCTGACAGCAGGTGGAACGGCAGCAATTCAGCCCTTCCTTGATTAGGTTAACGCTGTTGTAACGAATCAGCTCATGGGAAATATGAATAATTAACCATAACTAGTTATGATTAATTATGAATATTTTAGATCCGCTGTAGATATTTAGCTGACCACTCAGGGTCAACTGTCTTGTCAATTCTAAGAACGTTAATTTCCTGGTTAAGGGAAATAACTTTCTTACTGTACAATTCTACAAAAGTTTGTAGCGTAAATCTGCATGATTAGTGACTCCGGTTATGAGCAAACAATGAACACGTCAAGTGTGATACAAGCAAGGTTTTATTAACTACATAAACACTTAAACTAGTCCAACATACTACATAAACACATAAACTGGTCTAACATCCTACATACACACATAAACTGGTCTAACATACACATACACACACACATACAGTTGGTA
>NW_015505206.1:859577-870049 GCF_001515645.1 Sinocyclocheilus grahami | reverse complement strand
GGCGGTTTTTATGGCCCTTTGTTGGAAAGCATGGTAATTTGTGGTATGAAGCTTGTGTAACAATTATTAAAGACTCTTAGAACACTAATATGTTGCGTAGGTGTAAACATACAATATACATTCTCAATTAGGTCATCCGAATACGAATTCATAGATACTAGACATGGTAGAGTTACTTATATGAATGAGTGGTTTATCGTAAGCATGAATAAAAATGGTCTATAATACAACAGATTAATACAAAACAGCAATAATATACACAATGGCCTGAAGAATATGTGTTCATTCAAAGAAAGGTTTTCCTATGAATTAATTAGTAGAAAAGTCCATTTCTACTGTGCGTTTGTCCTGGGACATGCAGGGATTTTCCCTGCTTTAGATACTTTTGGCCAATAAACCCAGTGATATCAGCGTTGGTTGCCATGCAACAAAGGGGCCTGTTTCGGCTTCCTGGGGTGTTACGCATTCCGGGGGGAAGGGTTCATGGGTCCTCGTATGGCTTGTTAACTGAAGGGGGGTTACAGAGTATTTGTTAAATATAAAAACAAAATATATATTGTGTGTTTGATTGGTCCAGACGCTACACTGTAAACAAAGCAACGCTACGCTTATAAACAGTACTTTATACAACACTATTTTTCGGAAGATAGTCAGTTCCTCTCGCTGACACATTCATTTAACCCCTCAATTTAGTGTTTATATTTCTTCCTGTGGTGAACAGTGAGCTTGCTCTGCCTACAGTATTTTCTCCTCTTTGTGTCTGTCTTCAGTGTCTCTGGCACTGGACTGTTTACAGGGCATAGTGTATGTTTGTTTATCACTGTCCCACTAGCTCCCGAAAATAACAGAAAAATAAGTACAAAAAATACAGTACAAAGACTGCAGAAATTAAATGTATTTTTGTACTGTTATTTTCGGGAGCTACTGGAACAGTGATAAAGATCTACTAGTCAATCACGTTTAACGGGATGGTGACCATTGATTTAAGGCATTTACCACAAATGTATGGTTCTAACTCCAACATTATTGATTTCTTGTTGTATGTACCAGATAAAAATAAATGCACACAAGCACAGTTATTTATTAACTGGTCTCTGTAGCTCTTCCTTCAAAAACACATGCACACATACATAAGTAGATCTCCAGCACACCAAACTGAAATCTAGCATCAAGAAGCACTGAAAGAGGAATATCCAGGTTCAGTGTGGGGAGATCAAGATCAACGCAACCTTAGAATTTCTTCTTAAGTACACAATCTCATAATACTGTTCTTTAAAAAAAAAAAAAAAAACAAGTTACAAAGTGTTCAGCATGAGACGTGTCTGGTTTTGCTCTTTGTTCTACACCTGTGGATTGGATCAAGTAACAGGTCGCTCGCTCCAGGAGGTGAGATCAAGCAGTCATTCAATGAGAAACCATGATTCACAATGTAGTCATGATCTCTCATGATTTCTGTTTTGCTATGATAATTGTTTTATGCAGGTGATTATGACTTTGAATTGCGACTGGAAAAGAACCTCATCACTGCCATGGCGGGCAGATCCCCTGTGCATTTACTACTCCAGTGAGAGTGTATTCTGCCCAAAATATCTGGTTCAGAGGCAGCCCTGAGTTCCCCCTCAGCCCACCAATGGTGGAGGAAAAGGACAAACTGATGTGGCCACTACTTTCCCCTGAAAATGAATGCAGTGTTATTCTGTGGGATTTCAGTGGGAACGAAAGAATCGAAGAGTACGGGCTCATGTTAAAATGGAGAACAAATGAAACACACATTTATGATGAGAGGGTCAGAGTGTCTTATTCTACTGGTACGTATGTTTGACTTAAAGCAGCATATCATTTAAACTCCAATGGAGAATTAACAACTAATTTGGTAAAACTATATGCTATCTGACTGCCATCAGTGTCGACTAGAATAATTTGTCACATTCTTGACCACTTTATTAATGGACATTTTTATAAATGTTTCAGCTATTTAGTTGTAATGTTGAAATGTAAGTGAGTGTCTGCATTCAGGTAAATAACACAGTTAGCTCTTCTTATTTTTTCAGCAAAACTGAACATCAGTCTAAACACTGAGGTCCTTGTAGCTGGAAAGCAGGCTTTTATAACTTGCACACTTCCAGATCTCTGCCTCGGTAGTGATCCAAATTTAACCTGGAAGGGACTCAGCTCAAAGAAGCTTTATGATATCAGATATCCAAGGAAAATGAACACGCATTTGATATTCAGCCAACAGCTCCTTTACATGCCTGTCCCTGAAGATCATCAAGCAGAGATCACATGTGAAGCTACATTTGGAAGAAATCGGAGTGCCAGTGCCACCATGACTTTGAAGGTTCACTGTGAGTGCAGTTACATTTCACATCTTGATTCATTTATCATTGAAAAGCTTTTGATAACACTCTCTCGCTGATAATGTTTCACGATTGTGTATCATGCAGCTCATCCTCAGATACTGAACAGCTCCGCATGCTCTCTGCAACAGGATCAGCTCACTTGTGTGTGTGTCAGTCAGGGAGTGCCTTTGCCTGATATTCACTGGCCTCTACAAAACAATGCTGATTTGAACATGGTCAGAGCATCGGACTGTCACATCACTGTAAAAAGTACCTTCACAATGACTGTTGAGGACCTTACCAGAATCGGTTCTCTAGTGTGTCAGCAGAAATGAACTCGGTCAGACAAATATGACTCTTCCAGTAAATATGAATGAAGGTAAGCCAGCTGATAAGCAGGCACTGTTATATTTTTAGTGTTGGTTATGAGGCATATTTCAGTGTTCCAGCATGATTTTTTGTGTATTAGTGTGTTTACAGTAAAAGAGGAAGCATAAAATGGGTAATCCTAAGAATAACATGGGGAACTGAAAAGTAACACGATGCTCATGAAAACACATAGACACTCATGATGTTTGATGTGGTGAAATGTTACTGCCTGCCTGAACTGTTTCTCTTCTTCTTCTTCTTTCAGGTTTAATGGCGGTTGGCAACTCATCTCAAAGGTGCATTACCGCCACCTACTAGACTGGAGTGTGGGCATTAGACTGACATCAAAGGAGTGGAAGAAAAAAATAAAATAAAATAAATAAATAAAATAAAATAAAATAAACAAAATTTCCCTATTAAATTCTTTCACTTAACCCAGTGTTTTTCAAAAATAGCATTAATAAATTGCATATTCTCCCAGATGTTTTCCCTAATAAATGTTCAAGTGTCATGCTTTGTTCATCCATTTGTGCCTTTAATTCTGCCCTATCTTCTTCATATTTTTTGCAGTCTAACAGTATATGCTTCACTGTCTTTTGTACATTACAATAAGTGCATAATCCAGTGGTATGTTTTCCTATTCTGTGCAATGTTGTCTTTAAACCAGTGTGCCACATTCTAAGACGTGAGACTAACATCTCCTCCCTTGGGCTTCTGCCCTTCCTCATGCTTGTGACTACTTGATTTTGTATACTGTATAAATGATGTCCTGTATCCGCTGTGTTCCAATATTCCTGCCATATTTTAAGTGAATGTTGATTTATGATGGTTTTGACCTCTGCTCTACTTATTGGTATGTGTACATCTACTGTTTCAGGCTTTGTAGAGTTTTTTGCTAGCATATCCACAACTTCATTTCCTTCCACCCCTACATGGGCAGGAACCCAAAGGAAGGAGACAGCCATTCCCTTATCATGAAGTGTGAGAAGCAAGTGGAGTATTTGATATATGAGGTCTTGTCTACATGACGCTCTCCCAGATTGAATGCTTAATAATGCTGATAAACTGTCCGAGGCTATAACGACACCTTGATTCTGATTATTTTCTTCCACCCACCCTAATGCCAGTAAAATTGCTACTAACTCCACAGTGTAAACTGACAGGTAGTCTGTTGTCCTCTTTTTGACTATTACTTCATACCGAGGAATAAAAAATGCTGCACCAGTACGGCCTGTTTCCGGCTGCTTTGATCCATCCGTAAATATGAATAATTCCTCTTGATACTGCTCTACATAGTTTTGAACTATTATCCACTGTGGCATTATTTTTGAGTTTTCTTTTAGTATTTGTTGTAAGCTTATATTTACAGAAACTGTTTCTCTTAAAACCCACAACACTATTTGCACCATTAGTAAAAATATATCACATTCTGCCCACATGTACTCATATTTTCATGAAATCTCAGAAGAAATACAAAATGTCACTAAAACAAATGTTGTCTGTTGAAACCCCTGCAAACAAGCCTGCACTGGCCCTTTACGAGCCCACTTAGGGCTAGCCTAAGGGCCCCTGAAAATTTGCTCCTGGGCAAAACATTGGTCCTTTAGCACTGGCCCTGCTCGAGCAGCCCTCACTTGGCCCACACTATTAATCTACAACAATACATCGGTTTCATTTAATACGTTCATTTTACATTTAGCATTTCACTTTGATTTAAATTATACTGTACAGTGCTTGATCTGTATTAAAATCTTTGCATCGTTTTTATTAGGCATCTGTTTTATTAGTTCACTGTCATTACTATTTAATTTCCAAATATAACTGCCTACTTCAACATAACCATGTATTGCTGTTTCTGCAGGATGAAAGCAAAATACCAGAAACAAAAAGAGGTGCCCTACAGCTCACTGGAAGAGGGAGCAAAGACACTTAACACTGAAATCAACACTGTACTGGTTTCCTTGAGCAGCATTTATACTGCTATTTTCAGAGATTTGCTTGACTCAGATTAATAAGGCACTTAAATTCTTGACAATTGGTTTAGTTCCGTTATTCTTTAAAATGGTCATGACCTCCTGGTATTTTCAGCCTACCTTTTTTAAATGATCAATGCCATTCTGTTGGTGTTCAGAGCTTTTTAGACTGATGCAGTAATATCTTATGCTGGTAGCATACCAAGTTGATTAATCTGAAAAAGGTTAAACTCTCAGGGGCAGCAGTGCTTTGTGAAATGTGCTGTAACAATTCTGAAAAAATTTGTGCCATTTGGAAATTGTGTTCCTTTGACAGTGTAAGAATAATTTCTAAAGCTTCATGTCCTGTGTTGACCCTCAAAATGACCCCCCTTGTCTGCATATACATCCATAAACACTCTGGAGACCAAAGAGCTGTAGCAAAGTGTATTTATTATCACTTAGGTGAGCTGAAGAACATTTGGGGCAGGAAAAGACGACGATCTTATTTCTTGGTCTCTTCTTCCTTGGAAAGACTTTTAATGATTTCCTCTTTCTTAGCCTGCTGCCTCTCCTCACGACGTTTACGTGCCTCACGGGTCTTCGTACGACGAGCCTCCGCCTGATCACTGAGGATGAAGGGACACACAGATTAGCACTGCTCTTTACAGCAGAGTCAGACTATGTTTCATCACATTTACAGCTAATTGCCATAGAATATTCCACTAATTTTCCACTCAATTCAAACGATTTGATATGAAGCAACTGGTCAGTGTATTGATGTGGTGCACACTGGGTAATGTTATTTGGACACTTACGACAAGAGCTTCTTGCGGGCCTTGTCTGCCTTGAGCTTGTGAATGTGCTCCATCAAGATACGTTTGTTCTTGAACACGTTACCCTTCGCCCTCAGATACAAGCTGTGGTACCTGAAAGAGAAACAGAATTATACATTTATTTGTGTATCCACACTTTCAGACGGTATGTTCACTAAATTGTTAGTAACAAAAAAGGGATCTTGCCAAATCAATGTGTTGACAACATCAGTTATAAAATTCTGCTATACAGTTACGGAGTATCACTGCACAAAACTTGATGAAAACACGAGCTCACATGTGCCTGTCGATCTTCTTGGCCTCTCTGTAACGTCTTAGAAGTCGTCGCAGAATACGCATACGTCTCATCCAGCACAGCTTCTCTGGCATACGAGCATTAGCCGTACCCTTTCTCTTACCTGCAAGCAAACACAGCCAGAAAAGAGCTCAAGTATGAATGCCCACTTTTTACTGCCCTGGATTCCAGAACTATATTTTTCCCCATTAATTCGCAAGACTGCATAAAGTCATCCTTTGGATTGACATGATTCCTGTTCTCAGTCGTCGCAGAATACGCATACGTCTCATCCAGCACAGCTTCTCTGGCATACGAGCATTAGCCGTACCCTTTCTCTTACCTGCAAGCAAACACAGCCAATCACAACACAGCCAGAAAAGAGCTCAAGTATGAATGCCCACTTTTTACTGCCCTGGATTCCAGAACTATATTTTTCCCCATTAATTCGCAAGACTGCATAAAGTCATCCTTTGGATTGACATGATTCCTGTTCTCTTGGCAATAGCAACTAATAACCAAATGCCATTAAACTGGTACACACCAACACCCATATGACGCCCCTTCCGCCGTGCCAGGGTATTCTTGCGGCATCGAGCACGAGAGTGAACGGTTACAGGCTTCTTGATGATCAGCCCATCCTTCACCAACTTGCGAATCTGCTGCCCTAAAAGATTTATAGGAAGATAATTAGTACTCCACGGCAAAAACGGATAGATCTCACCAAAGCAGAGAAAAGTACTGAAGGAGATCCTAATTACTTACGAGAATTGGCATTGGCAATCTCATTGGTTTCATTTGGATCCAGCCACACTTTCTTCTTGCCACAGCGCAAAACGCTGGACGCCAACCTCTTCTGAAGCCTGAGCATGCTGGAGACAAAAAAAAAAAAAAAGGACAGTTTTAGATCAATCACAATTTTTGACATTCAGTACAAAATTTAGTTTCATAAATTTAACAACTGAAATTAATACTCGTTTATTTATCCATGGACTGCAACATAATACACACTACTGCCTAACAAGTTGTCTTTCCTTTCTATGAACTTGCCACAGCAATAGGTTTACACAATTAATTGCATTTATATTTAGTCGTTTAGCAGACGCTTTGGAAGCGACTTACAAATGATGACAATGGAAGCAATCAAAATCAACTAAAGATCAATGATATGCAAGTGCTATGAAAAATCTCATTTCGACTAACGCAGTACACGTAGCAAGGGTATTTTTTTTATTTACTAATATTCATATAACAAAATAAACCGGTCATCTTACTCAAATCTAGCAAATTATGGAAAGATGAGGCCAAATGGCCTTCTATCTGCTCCTGTTTTTTGGATAGGCAGGCCGTCGTCTATACGGGGCATGTTTGAGCATGTTGAGCACTGCTAACCGGGCTAACGTTACACAACATATGGGCTTTTGCCGCCGATAGACAAAAATACAACATAGTATTGTAAAAGAAACGCACATTAAAACAAAGAACCACATAATGATGAACGTTTGCTAGAAACCTTTTACTGTGTACAATGTAATAGACCCCAGACGTTACGATTGCTAATATCACGCCGCAACATGGCGATTATACGCATATAGCAACATTACACCGTAAGTCGTCTTCAGACTTTTCATTAACGGTTTATTAAAAAGTGTTAAGAACGTCTACCTCAAGATAGAACGTTTTTCTTAGTTAGATTCTTCACAAAACTCGAGTATTACACGTGTAAAGAAATGTACCTCATGGCTGCTACTCAGCGGAAGTTGAAAGAGGCTGTTAATGCCGGAGACTTTGCGATTATACAGTTATATTCCGTGGAGGAGGGGTGAGACTACTACACAGGAAATCAATTACAACAAAAGTAGATGGTTATGACAAATAGTTATAAAGGCAATAAATGTATTTATTCGATGTGCATTCAGTACTTTAAACAATTCTATTATAACTTCATCAAGTAAGAGTATTAATATACATATAAAGCATAATACGCCTACCTCGGCAACAGGAATGGTACGGTCCACAAATGATACTGCTGGGAACTGTAGGCTGTGGTATTTGTAGGCTACTTTTTTTAATGCTGTTTCATGAAAAGGCCACACGAGAACAGCATTTTACCTGTTGAAAGATGAGAACTTGTGGAATCTGTAGTAATGTAGTAGTGAATTCGTGTTTGGCAGAATGGCGATGTAAAAATAAATACAAAGTGCAGTATTAGAAGAATTAATGAGAATGTGCAAATAACTAGAAAAGAGGCATACTGTAGTCTGGGTAGTTTCCGTCTTGATTACTGGTTATTTGAATATTCTCAGTCTGTTTAGTCGTTTTTTATTCGTCTTTGACTGTTGAATGAATAAGAGGGCAATGCAGGAAACCAGGTAGGTAGTCTAGTTTTAAATATCTCATAATAACCCAGTCATTTTTAGCAAACAGGAATACAGATTAGACTGATTAACACAATAATATATCACATACACTATATGGACAAAAGTATTGGGACGCCCCCTTCTAATGAAAAGGTTTGACTACTTTAGTAATTTCCATGAGAAAATAATAAAGGCTCATCACCAAACACCAATGACTTGTTCATACGCTAGCCTATATGGACAAAAGTATTGGGACACCCCCTTCTTTAGAACAGAAAAAGGCACTTCCAAACCTGTGGCAACAAAGATGAAAACATAATTCATGTCTTTAAAAAGTGTATTTCCATCTGTCTCTGTTGCAACAGTTTTGGAAGTGTCTAAAATGACTGTACCCATATGTACACGTCATTGGTGTTTGGTGATGAGTTTTTGGCTCAAGGTCTGCATTTAAAGTCACACCAGAGGTGTTCAGCTGGGATTTCTTCCCCACTGACTGGATCAATCAATTTTTTTTAACCTTGCCGTATACACAGAGGCATTGTCATGTTTAGAATAGAAAAGGGTCCTGTCCAAACTGTTGCTATAAAATTAGAACCACATAATTCGCTAGCATATCATTATATACTTAAACTTTAAGATTTGTACTCATGGAAATTACTAATGTAGACAAACCTGTTAATTAGAAGGGGGTGTCACAATACTTTTGTCCATAGTGTATAAAAACAGCAACAATGGCCTACTGTGATGGGTCATTTATTATTCATGTGGAGCAGCAATGCGCCGATGCCATTATGCACAGTAGAGTGGGCAGAAGAGCAGCCATCGTCCATCTCATAGTAAATTCGATTCGATCAACCAATCGGTGCGAAGACAGTCGGATAGCCCCGCCCCATCCATATCTGATTGATTGATAAGCGAAGGAGGGCGGGGCTTGTCCCTTCGCTGAACAGCTGGAGACTATGCTCTTTGTAGTTGCGAAGGGAGAGGGTTTGAGCTCAACGCCGCCAGAGCTGGGGGCGCAACAGCGCAGCGACAAGCCATCTGTAAGCCACAGGAAGGAGGAAACCCACCTTCGTCTCTTTTATTTTACCTTTAATTATTTTACAGTGCATAATAAACGGAGAGCAGGCTCTAAATGAAACAATAAAACAGAATTTAAAGTTTAAATCAATGGTACAGGAGGGTATAATGTCCAGGACGCCTTCCACCTCAACCCAGGAAATCCAAATGGACATGTTTGACCACCACGGCTCTCACGCTCAGGTAAGAGATACACTGTACAGCTCATAGACAAGTGCATGCAACCAGTTAAATACAAAATACAACCCGCCGCCCGCTATTTAAGAATGACTGAGTGAAAAACAGGTTTTGTTTACGGCGAGGATTAGTCGTTATCAGCCGTTGCTCATGTAGTGGTTACTTGGCAACAAGACGGCATCTTTGCGCTCGCCACAAGGTCTTTTAAAAGTGCGCCGCGAGGAAATAAGCGACTGAAAGTTGTTTGTGTATGAGCCAAATTGTTTTGAATACGGATATTTGTTTGGGTGTAAAGAGCATTTCCTCCGGTAATTATGAGATAACATTATTTCATCACCTAGCCCCTCTAGACAGCTGGCCTACTAGAGTCGTGCATATTTTATGACCGTCTGTTCTGTTGATAAGTTATGAACCATCACTGTTAAACAAGAGATCGCTTTTTTAAGTACGTCTGATAATTAGAGCAGGGCTGATCTCATGAGCCGTTTAACGTTAAAGTTGATTAAAAGTGGAGTCTGACACACTGAGTGCTGGAAAGATGATGTCAACCTAAGCTATAAAACGTGGTGTGATCACATAGTGCTTCCACCGCGGGGATTTTACCCCAAACCACGCCCACATGGATATATTATATCCTCCTGAGACCCAGCTATGGAGTTTTTGCCTCTGTAGTGGACATTATATTTGAGTGTATTTCTCGGAGACCTCACATGTCACAGTTGTAAGTCTGGATGTCCTGTACAGAGCACATTCAGGGCTTTCCAGAGATACCAAATGTTTGGATGTTTCACCATGACCACTCCCTCTCCTTGGTTTTTAAAAATGGCTGACATTAATTTAGTGATAAAATTTAACATCCTTATGGAAATATGATAATATTTTGTAATTACAATTTAAATCAAATTGTTTGTCATAAATTAACATCTCAGGAAAATGTTACGAAGTTTCAAATCAAAATATGAGCTTCTGTTATGAAACAGGACATAATTTAATACATGTCCACTGTAGAGGACACCAGGACTAAAAGTATGTTTATTATACATTTTGGGAGACAAAAGAATTGAATAGGAAAACAAATTATATAT
>NW_015505206.1:844132-859527 GCF_001515645.1 Sinocyclocheilus grahami | reverse complement strand
AGAGGACATATCATAACATATAAATAAAATATAATTTTTCAAAAATGTTATTTTACCATTTTTTTCTTATGCTCTAAACAATGTAATGACATGAAAAAATACTAAATTCACAAAGCTTTTTATTTCTGGTTCTCAGGAGGATATACATTTACCAGACTATCTATCGATCTATCGATCGATCGATCGAGACCAGATGTCCCATAATGGTAATGGCATCAAATAAAATTTACCAAAGTGATTTTATATACAGCATATTAAATGCAAGTAAAGTGTCTGTTTCAAATAACTTTTGTGAAAATAAAATGTCAAAATATGGGTGAAATAATGTTCCATCGCCATTCAGTGTAGCCGTGTAATTTTTTATGTAAAAATTAATCAACATACTTATTCTGACCTGTACTTTCAAATGATTAAAAACTTCTTGCTAAAAAGGGGTAATTGGTAAAGATCTATCTATCTATCTAATCTCTTACTGCAGCAAGTGTGCAAAATTACCATTTGCTGCCAAAAAAAGTAACAAAAATGCCCCAAACAGCTTCCCGATCACCATTTAGTTGGATTCAGTTCTGCTCACAAGTTTACATATCCATTGCAAAATATGCAAAATGTTAACTATTTTTTACCAAATATGAGGGATCATGAAAATTGCATGTAATTCTTTATTTGGCTCTGTCCTGAATAAGCTATTTCAGATGTTTACATATGCCCCACAAGACAAAATAATTTATAATTTATATTTATAATTTATAAAAATGACCCTGATCATAAGTTTACACACACATGAATTTTAATACTGTGTCATTACCTGGATGATCCACAAGTGTTTATATTTTGTGATAATTGTTTACGAGTCCCTTGTTTGTCCTGAGCAGTTCAACTGCCTGCTGTTCTTCAGAAAAATCCTCCAGCTCCTGCACATTCTTTGGTTTTCCAGCATCTTGTGCATATTTGACCCCTTTATCAGTGATTGTATGATTTTGAGATCCATTTTTTTTACACTAAGGGCAACTGAGGAACTCAGCTATTACAAAATGTAAAAACATTTTCTGATGCCTCACTCTGGCTCTGCCCTGTTCTCTGTGAATTGTTTCGGAGGACGGCTGATGTATGAATATACACCTGTTCCATACAGGCCGCTTTCTGCGTGTGGTGTGTGGATGATTGTTTCAGTAGTGTTTCTGATGGCTAGGGCTGTATTTATATAATGGACTTTATATAATGCGGTAGTGTGAATGTGTGTGACCTGTGCTGTGGAGAGGTGCTCTATCTGAATCATGTCTATACATAACTGTGAGGAGGCAGAGTGTTGAGAAGCGAGTGTGTATGTGTGTGAGAACAAACCGGTTGAGTACAGAAAAAAGTGCATTTCCTAGTTTTGTTGAATATTTGTTAAGAATAAGACCATAAGTAGGTATTTAATGTAGTTTTTAATTGGATTGATATCATTAGCCACCCATGGTCAATTAAGGACACTGTGTTTAATTAAACTTCATTAAGTCTTCTCTTCTCTTCTCTTTCTGTGATGAACAAGTGGTGACACTGTGTAACCCTAAAATCCTTCCCCCTGCCCCGTGGCACAGCTTTTCCTCCTTAATTACCTAATTAGCCTCAGAGGCTGTTTGTCAACAAGAAATCTCTCATCACCATAGCAATACATCCCTCCTCCCTCCCTTGACATTTTGCTGGCCTTTCTCAGATCTGGTTTTGCAGTATATGAGCATCTCCAGCCTCTCACAAACCTTTCACATTAAACAATTCATGGTGTTTTAAGATGGTTGTTAGATAAAAACATTTAATGTGTCTATTATATGTCTTTGGATGCTGTGTTGGGTAAAAGTACAGGTGGCAAAAAAAAAAAAGTTTTTTTAAAGACACATAACATAACACGTTTCTCATGTTAATTTTGAGTACCTATAGAGTAGATCATCTGCAAGCTGTAACATCGATACAAATAAAAGAGGAACAAAACTTTTTTGACTTAAATTAACTATGGCTAAAAATCAGATTCCTCCATATTCGATCCAGAATCGGATCCCAACATCTTCCTAACTTGAATGAAGCACGTTGATGGGTGTGGTCTTGCTCTCGCACTCTTCCGGGAGACAATTCTGCCCTTTATGATGTCATATAGGGCCATACTCAAAAAAATAAAAATAACTTTTAGAAATTTATACGAACCCTGAAGGAGTGTATTTGGCACAGAAATACTCCGTCATACGTCCAACTTGAGACTTTGGTCATGTTTTGCATGAGAATCCAACTCTTTTGCAGTGTAAATTAATAATGCATGAAATAGCATTAGAGCCCCCCTTTAAGCTTTTAGTATATTGTTAATGTTTACATTTTATTTCTGCATTATTTTAAGCATTTCTTTACTGGGAATGATGCAAACAAGCTAATTATGCACAGCAAGACCAGGATTGTGCCTTAAGGAACTATAAATTGGGTTAACTGATTTTATATTGACTTTAATAATATTGAAATGCTTTATAAGGTAAAGAAGTATTTCTTGTGTCTGGCATATACCACAGTAACTTGCAATGGCAGTGCTCAATTATGCCTTTTTTGTAACCATAATGTCTATTATGAACCCTTTATGATGACGCAATGCAGACAGTGCAGTTCTGTCCTTCTGTTCGGTTTTAAATTAATGTTTTATGATTTCACTGGCACTCATAGAGGCAAGACCTTGGGAAATTACCAATATTGGGAAAGCTACGGCATTGTGGTTTGATTTATGCAATAGTTTCCAGTAAGCTTGCAACTGGTTTGTGTCTGTAATCATAATATTGTGCAGTTGTTGAGGCTTGTTTTCTGTGTGTTCCCAAAATCAACTACACAGCAAAATAATTTGTCAATCTTTGCATTAGTTTGATTTTATATATTTTATTTCCTTAACCGCAAAAAGCATTTAATATTATATTTGAGACATTCAAGCACAAAATTATTACACAGCACCTTTCAGATGTTCTTCCCCATGCAGCAATTATGTCAGTGTTAACTGGACCATGTATGGATAATAACTTTCCAATCTCATTTAGATGCGTTTAATTTTTTTCCGTTAAAGTGCTTTATCACATCCAAACTTTAAGCAAGTAATTCATAGTTGATTCCCTGAAAGGTCTAAAACCCTTTCAAAACATTGATCTGTCTGTTTGTGCATCTCAACCAGCCCAACATATAGCAACACTGGATGAACCAATAGTGTGAGTTTGGGGCAGTGCTATCTGTTTGTCAAATGAGTGTCATACAAGGTCATACAATTTGACAACAATCATTATTTAACACACTTTTGCACATTTCTTTTTAAACTAAAACTGTCTGCTGGTTGTTGTAGTTGATTGCCTGATGGAAAGGGGAAGGAGTTGTGGCATTCAGGTGAAGAAAAACAATGGTTTTGCAAGCATTTATATCAGAAAGCTTGTGTGCATCACTGTGAATGCTGGTTTTGAACATATTACAGTCTTGCCTTATCCATCAGGGTCTTTTAGTGCCACAAAACCCAATTAGCCTTCTTCTGATCTCCATGGCAACGGAGTCTGGTGCCTATGAATGCCACATAGAGGGCCCTGCCGAGGGCAGCCAGGCCATTGGCCAATGTTGAGGCCAATCAGATTACTGATTCCCAGAGAACACTGGCGGACATGAGTAATTATGGGTAATCATATCTGGACACAGAGACCGGGGCCAAGAATCCATATTTTGTGTGTGTGTGTGTGTGGGGTGGGGGGGGTAAACCATGCATACAGAAAAGTATCCATTCTTTTCTAATTTCTTTCTCTCTCATGTTTCAGGGGAAGTATGCAAAGAGGAAGAGCCGTTTCAAACGTTCAGATGGCAGCACCTCCTCAGACACAACCTCTAACAGCTTCGTCCGACAGGTAAGACACCCAAATATCTTGTGTCTGTCACTCTTGCCTCAGTCGCAGAAGCCATTGTAAGGTATAATTCTCCTTTTTGAACCATCATGCACCATGAAATGTAGTTTTCAGGTTCTCAGCATCCATTTTAAAACAGTTACATGCCAACTTATAGCTGCATGCATGGACAGTAGCTCCAGTCATTTCCATACTGACCTTTCTGGTTCTAACAGTGTGAGGTCAAAGGCACTGGCCTGTAGTTTCTGCTGTTGGTCTGTGGGTGTTTGTGCACTTCTTCTCCTTTTCATTGGAACATCTCCATTCTTTGTGTCTGTAGGATGCAGTTTAGCCAATCTTTGTTATTTCAAGATTTATTTTAAAATGGGAACAAACAAATATGTTGTTCAGAGATACATAAGCGCACAGTGGGTATGTTTGAAATAGTATACTAACATAAATACGGTTCTATTTTTGCAGTATGTATATGGTCGGTTATGCAAGTTTTCTGCGTGCATGGTATACTTACTACATTTGCAAAATTACATGTACACTT
Organism: Sinocyclocheilus grahami; assembly: GCF_001515645.1. Lineage (NCBI taxonomy): Eukaryota > Metazoa > Chordata > Actinopteri > Cypriniformes > Cyprinidae > Sinocyclocheilus > Sinocyclocheilus grahami. Next base: position 855,114 of record NW_015505206.1, on the reverse strand, counting down.
TTAAGTACATTATCTGTATTGCTTGGTATTGTACACTACCCTTCAAAAGTTTGGGGTTGGTACGATTTTTTAAATCTTTTTAATCTCTTATGCTCCAGAAACATTACTTATTTTTTAGCAATGTTAAAAACAGTTCTGCCTCTTAATATTTTTGTGGAAATTGTGATACACTGTTTAACAGAACAGCGTTTATATCTAAATCCTTTGTAAAGTTTTAAATGTCTTCGATCAATTTAATGCATTAATTGAGCATTCGCTTCTATGAAAAATATTTTTACTAGCAACAAACCTTCGAAAAGTAGTATATTTCAATCAATATTAACTGTGCATGCCTATTTCTCCTATTTTTACACCTGAAGTTCATTTCTAAAAACAGAAATTAATTAAATTAATAATTTAATATCTCTGGTAAATGGGATCTTTAGCAAATCTCAAAATGAATATCAATTTGTCATACTACTTTATAATGTTGTTGTGATGTCTAAATTCAGTTGTAACTTTTAAAACAATTTATTTTATGTTTAAGTTTTTTATTTATTTAATTATTTATACAAAAAAAACATGGAATTTTAATATGAGCCATGTATCAGTTATCGGGCATGGAAATAATTATCGGCTTATCATTTTGGTCTGAATTTTAATATCCTTGCAACCCTAAATGTAATCAGGTCCTGTAAGGCAGTATATAATACATAGTTAGTATCAAGTTTTTATTTTTCTTCCCCTCATGTCCATTTAACATTTTAAGGAAGGTTCCTGTGTTATGCTGAAATGTGTCCTCCTCTCCCAAAGCCCTCCTCGTAGCCCCTGCTGAACGACATTTGCCCAGCCACAAGGGGTTTAGTGCTAAAGTTTTTTAGCACTACCACCTTGCCCCCCCAAGCAGACCGGAAAGGTTGACTCCCGGCCATTCCTCTTACATAGGCTCAGAAACTTGTGTGCCTTTAAAGATGAATTAATTAATGCTCCTGTAAGGACATACCTTAGAAGATTCATGAATATTTATGATCATATAGTACGTTTCCACATGTGTCTGCCCCCTCTTTGGCAGCGAAAAGTATGAAAACCTGTGTAGGCCTTGGTCTCATACACACCCACGCATATACACATGAACAAATATATACACACACACACACGGTTGTGCTCTTATACTGGCCAGGTTTCCATGGTGACAGGGCCCCGAATCTCCCCGCAGCATGCTGCACAGTCAGAAGAGGAGGAGGCAAATGGATTAGTGTGCTTGTGTATATAGGTGCGTGCGTGTATGTGTGTGTGTGGAAGAGTGTACACACTGATTGCTGAAAAAAAATGTGTGCTCGCAACCAGCAGGGGTTGTGTATCAGTCCCACTGTCAGACATGCGCACACACACACACACACACACACACAGTATTGTGTTGTGAGTCAATGGGTGTGGCTCTCAAGCCAGTGTGTATTAGGGTGAGGCCCCTGAATAATTGACCCCCTTATCCCCACAGGCTCTCCTGATGGATCACTTTCTAATTTTCCCATTAGTTTGGGTGCCATTAGATCAGACCTCCATGGTTTTGGCGCTGAGGTTGAGTGCTTCTTGGCTCTCTGAGGGCCGGCTGGTGTGTTTGATCATGGCTTCAAATGGCAGCTGCACAACAGAACATCCCCTCACATTTCCCTTTATGCCACGGTCACACCTGATGCCACACAAAAGCCGCTGCGTGCTATCTGCTTCTGTGTGTGTGTGTGTGTGTGTGTGTTTGCGCGAGTTGTTTACTGTGTTTGTTTGTCTGGGTTATATCTGTTTTGTCTGGAGTAGCACTTTTATATTTATCTCTATGGTTTTATTGCTGGATAAATACAAGCGTGGACAAATATAAAAGCGTAGCATGCAGGAAGTATTTGAAAGAGGATAAGGAAGATTTATAGCATGTTTTTATGTCTTCAGTCAGATTTAAAGAGGATGTATTATGAATTTTCCTGAGGTCCATTAATTAAGTTGTGTTTTTTTTGTAGCATATTTTAGTTTTACATTACTTCTTTCCACCTTCTCTCTGTACCTGAATCTGATAATTAAACAGTCTGTTTTTGCAACTCTACTCTTAAAGGTATAGTTTACCCAAAATTGAACATTTGCAGGGTAAATTCTTACCCTCAGGCCATCCAAGATGTAGATGAGTTTGTTTCTTTCTCAGAACAGATTTGGAGAAATCTAGCATTACATCACTTGCTCACCAATGGATCCTCTACAGTGAATGGGTGCTGATAAAAGCATCACAATAATCCACAACACTCCTGTGCATCAATTAACGTGTTGAAGTGAAAGTTTTATGTGAACTGTTCCTTTAAAGGGGTCATGAACTGCCTTTGTTTTTTATTTTGTACTGTTCTGTGAGGCCCAATTATATTATCAAGATATTTACATCAAAAACATCATGATTTAGAGATTATAGGCTATTTTCTGTCCTGTTTTTAACCCCCTCATCTGAACGCTCCATTTGAATAGATATGGCAGATTGTAGACTCAGAAGTAAACGCCCACTGCTATGATTGGCTAATAGTTGTGTGTTTGACAGTGTACTTTCCTCATAGATGGACGCTGCTGTGATTTAGGTCAAAACCACATCAATTCTCAGTACATATCAGATCTGTAAGAAGAGACAAAGCAATAGTGGTCATGTAATGAAAACAGTTACTCAAACTTGTGTGTTGGGACATTACTGTCGGATCCAGTAGAGTTGGCACAGCATCATCTTTTAATTTCAATCTTTTTGAAAATCCTGTCGAATTGTGCCTTGTTTGTAAATGAAATCCGTGGTAAAATGAAGTAAACAAAGGACCAAGTTCTTACTGATGCGGTCTGGCACGTCATCAGTTCATCAAATGAAGTTCATAGTTTAGTTTCTGCACAGACCTGCTTTTGCCGCTCTTGTCATTTACACGATATGCTCGAATAAGTGGGCGGGACTGAATATGCAACGACGTAGAAGTAGGTGTTGATCTTCTTCTGCGGAGGCTGTGTTTAGCCACACTATTACATCATTGAGTAGAACATACAGTAGAGTAGAACATTCCACAACCTGTCATTTTGGCAGATTGGCTTCAATATAAGCTGTTTTTAGACTAACGTCAAAGTCTTGAGTTCTGACCTCTTATATATCATGACCCCTTTATGCAAATATTAGCAAAATTCATAGCTGGTACAACTCTCCCCATTTAGATTGGTGTAAGATAGAAGCACAGTCCTGTTCTTCATCTTCACTCCCTGCCTTGGTGTGTGCTCCTTTATCCAGTCGCCCCTCAAAGTTTACTACAAATCCAGTAGTATGCACTTCTCTTAGGATCTGGAGGCAATTCAGACAACATTTTAAACTCGCTGCTCCTTCTCTTTATGGCCCTATTTACAAGAATCATTTATTTATTCCTTCAACTCTAGATTCTGCTTATGCTTCATGGGAAAACAAAGGCCTTGTATATTTTTCAGATTTATTTATTGATGGAGTTTTCGCAACTTTTTCTGATCTTTCAGTAAAATTAATTATACCACAACCTAATGCCGAGTTCACACTGCACGATTTTCAAAGATGTTGCATCACTGTTGGTTTCACACTGAACGACTATCTGGGGTAGCATTCAGTTGTTGCTGTGTTCACACTGCACGATGGAACGACGACAGGAGGTTACACACTGCATGACTTTACAATAGGAAGAATCGCCGACAGCAGACTGGTGCAGGGTTGCCAGGTTTTTGCTACAAAACCCGCCCAATTACTACTCAAAACTAGCCTGAAAATAGCCCAATTGCTTTCGAGGGGGTCCCCCAGTAAAAATCGCGTTTGGGGGTAAAATAAAACCTTCAACCTGCTGACATAAAAAACAACCAGCGGCAATCGCGGATTTGGCAACACTGGTCCGCAAACTACGTTTCATATAACTCCTCCCCGAACTTCCTGCTGCCCTGTATCTTGGTCTCTCATTGGCTGTAGGTCATCACCGATGTGTTTTTCAGTCAGAACTCATTTCACACAGCGTGATTGTGAATCGTCCGACAGCTCCAGATATTTAGCATGCCAAATATTTCACGGGTGTCGGCGACGCATCGGCGATTCCCTCAGATCGCGTCTTTGATAATTCACACTGCGTGATTGTCACTCGCGTGAACGAGCACTGATTTTCCTCCGATTTCGGGCATTTGTCAGCAATTTCGCAAAACCTGTCGGCGAGTGAAAAATCGGGCTAAAATGGTGCAGTGTGAACTCGGCATAACTTGTTTCATTTCTTTCAAGTACGAAACTTTGTTCATTCTCATTGCCCTTCTTTTGCAGTCTTGCCTGAACCCTCCTTATATGAGAAGTGCCTAATACAGGTCTATATACTTTTTATATAATTTAATTCTTCCTTATGTTTTCCCTTCATCCTCTCGGTTTAAACATCAATGGGAAGAAGAACTCAGATGTAGTTTGGATTCAGATTGGTGGGAATTAGCTGCTGGTAGAGTTAACTCTTCTTCATCCTGTGCCAGACTGAGTCTGATTCAATTTAAGGTTTTTCATAGAATTATTTTTACATGCGTCAAATTAAGTAAGCTATTTCCGGGTGTGGATGCCACTTGCAATAGGTGTTCTCTGGCTCCTGCTGATCATACCCATATGTTTTTTTTCTTGTCCAAAGCTGGAAGATTTTTGGTATTCCTTTTTTGATACTTTTTCTAAAGTTTTCAATATTTCCCTTGAACCATGCCCCCTAATTGCTATTTTTGGTCTCCCATCGGATTTGAATAAATACACAAAGTATGTTAATGTTCTTGCCTTTGCCTCATTGATAGCTTGCAGACGAATTTTATTACACTGGAAGTCTTCTAAATCTCCTCCCACTTTTTCATGGTTAGAAGATTTGTTGTCTTTTCTATATATTGAAAAAATTAAGTTTACTTTAAGAGGTTCCACTGACAAATTTTATAAAAACTGGGGTCCTCTTCTTGACTTTGTCAAAAAATACACCACTTATATTTACTGATTTGTAATATGTATTTTTAATTTAATATTAATTGTTCTGTGTAGTCTCTTGTTAATTTCTGTTATATTTAATTCTGTATAATTGTAAATTTTCTATTTTATTTTATTTATATTTTGAAAATGTACTTAAGTTTTATTCTCCTCCTTTGGGGTGGGTGGGGTTTGGGTTTACTGAGGGTTGTGACTGTTTATGTTTGTGTCCACCATTAGTAGTTGTTAATAGAAAAAAGGAATGTATAGATTTATTAATATTGCTCTTTCATTGTATTTTGTATTTTCCAATAAAAAAAAGAAAAGAAATATGCCCCTTTAAATGTTAAATATAATTTTTGTTTTAAGTTCCAATATTTACTGTACGTTTTCATATTATATCAAGCTCTTTTGTTTCAAAACAAACTTTATTCTTCATTATGTTTTTAATAACGGATACACAAACATGCATATTATCCACCAAAATGTTTTCTGTGTTCTCATTGAGCCATAAAGGCGAGAGAACATAAAGATGGTGAGTGGTGACAGTCAGAGTGTTATGGTGAGGTGATGGGCGAGTGGTGTTGGACATTTACATTTAGTCATTTAGCAGATGCTTTTATCCAAAGCGACTTACAAATGAGGACAATGGAAGCAATCAACATCAACAAAAGAGCAATGATATGAGAGTGCTATAACAAGTCTAAGTTAGCTTAACGCAGTGCACGTAGCCAGGTTTTTTTTTTATTATATAATAAATAAATAAAAAAAACAATAGAATAGAAAAAGAATACAGTAAGCTAGTGTTAGAGGGTCAAAAAAAGATGGAAGAGATGTGTTTTTAGCCGATTCTTGAAGAGAAGGACAGGCTGTTCCAAAGGTCGCCATCTAGTGGTTCTGACAAACACCTACCACTTGAGGATGTCAGTATATACCAGTGGCTGGGACTCTTAAAGTCATAATTGATGTTGTATCTTATTTATTTATTCATTAGTTTTCTTTGTACTTTATTTATTGGTGCTGACATTTGCATTGATTCATTGAGCAGATACTTTAAGTGACATTGTTTGTTCAGCCGACAAGCACTAAATCTATTACAAGACAGTGGTCGACTAATATGGATTTTTCAGTGACTGAGGCCAATAACTGGATTGCGATATTATACACAGTTGCAGGAAAAAAATGTTACATTTGAGGTTTGCAGAAAATGTGGGTATGTGATGTGGCTTTACCATACATTTGTGTATAAATTGGATATAAAATTGTATATGATTTTCAATTACTTCAGACAAACACAATCAGCTTAAGCAAATAGTAGAAAGCAATGATGCATTATCATGTCTTCATTGAACATTTTAGGAGTCAGGAGTCCAAACAACATGATTGCAGGTATTGGTCAGATTCACTCGGTTCAACAAATTTTTACTATGCTGTTCATTAGTAATGCCTGAATTTAACCACACCTCAAACATGCATGTAAGAAAATATGGAAGACTAAGAATTGTTCATTGTTTGACTTAGGGCTGCACGATTATGACAAATCATAATTGTTGATTATTGCCTTGAAATTGTAATTGCAGTTATTAATTACGATTATCACAATTTACATTGAATTATGTTTATACCATTGTTTGATGCAACTGCATGCCGTATTTTTATATGAAAATAAGCAAGCTGAAAACACTCAAACTGAAAAACTTTGTGCTTTTCTATAGTATTAAGCCTCAAATGTCAACTATACATCGGATTGGTTTCTTCTTTAAATTATAAAAAAAGTACAAATATAAATGGTATTATAGTGTTTTACTAAAACTAAAATTAAAACAATGGAAAAACCCTTAAGATAACATGTAGAAAGAAAGAAAAAAATCTTAAGTGTGCAGAATAACGTAAGTGGACTTTAAATGATTAATTGTCGCTTTGAACGATTACGTAATTGTGGCATCCATAATTGTAATTGCGATTAGAAATTCGATTAATTGTGCAGCCCTAGACTTTGACTACAACAAATATTTCCTGCAACTGTATTTGATACTACCAATTGTAATTGCGATTAGCAATTCGATTAATTGTGCAGCCCTAGACTTTGACTACAACAAATATTTTCCTGCAACTGTATTTGATACTACCAATCAGTGGTGGAAATAGTACTGAAAATTTGTACTTAAGTACAAGTACTGTTACATTGCTGAAATAATACTCAATTACAAGTAGCAGTACTGGTGTCAAATCAGTACTTAAAAGTACAAAGTACTCCTCTCAAAAACTACTCAGAGTACTAGTTACTTTTTAGCTGGCGATATTTAATGAATTACCAAAAAAAATTCATTCATATCAAAGATCTATGTGGATAATAGCTACTTTGAACAAAACCCACTTTTATCTTATTGACACAGTGCGTGAATTAGTGGCCATGATACAGGAATTTCTAACTTCAATACCTTGAAAAATATCAATATTAAAGTACCTGTGAACCAGAAGTTGCAACTGACTTCAGTGTTGTGATGTATTTCCAAGTGAAATGGAATATTGAATAAAGGGTGGGGTTGTATTGTGGTGCACCTCCTCTCCACCTCTTGCTCAGAGCAGATTCACGGTTGGAGTGGTTTAGAATATCTGCTTGTTACGTCTGACATCATGCTTTACCGCTTCTGGGTCCTAATGCTCTGCCAGACGCCCCCCAAAAAACAACAAACTGGTCATATACACACTCACAATGTCATGTAATACTGAAAAAATTATAACCCTAATCTTTATCTCCATACCGAAATCCCAGAAGGCCTGACAGTGATTCAGCTAAAATATTAGTGTTTGAGACACTGTGAGCAAATGTTTAAATGCTCCGCTTAAATATGTAATATTAATTAAATAGTGCTCAAATACTACTATCTCAACAGCCATTTAAATGGCTGTTGAGATACTGTAGTATTCTCAAGTGAAATGGGTAGAGGCTTGGACCCGGAAACAGCAGTCCTTACGTCATGACTTAACAAGAGGATATTCGCCAAGCCGTCAAACTGACTTCATCACAGCCAGAACGCCATTCCAGAGTGGAAGCCAATTTTCAGTTTTTGATTAAAGATTACAACGGCAGACAATTTTTTTTCCAGTGTATTGACTTGCATGGTTCAATTGTTCACCACAAGACTAGTAATGTGCACTAAAAAAGTAAGTAGGGTCATTTTTGTTTTCAGGAAGACTAATCATTTTCAATACCATTGGCAAAACTACCGCATAGTTTATACTGCCATATAGGTATTTTAATATTAAATTTTTTTTATTATTTCAAGCTTATTATTTCAAGCTTTGAAATTGGTTTAATCCAAGTCTTCTAAAAAGACACATTCGCTTTATATGATGAACAGATTTTAATATAGGCTTTTATTTACATACATATAAATATTGATCAATTACCATTACAAAAATCTCAATCTTATACATTTGCTCATTCTGTGAATTTGTGTCTTTAAAATAGGGTAACTTTGTTGCAAAAGCTTACATCAGGAAGCTTGATTTCAACTTTGATTCCAAACTGAATTGAATTTACAAAAAATTACAAGTACAAAGTCAGTAATACAATTATAAAACAAATGACCTAAATTCAGTTGTATTCGAAAATGACAACATTGAATTTGTATTTAAGAGCCATATATGTTGTTTATTTAGATAAATGGAACATCATATGGCTTTGACCTGTAATGACTGTACACAATGTAGTGATGCAGTTAGACGGACTAGGATATTTATATGTACAAATCAGACAAATATCCCATTCAGAAACATTTTTAGCATAAACTTACATTGTAAATAAATTAAAGTTCCATCTTTGATTGGTGAAAGTCTTTCTGATGCATTTCACTTACAGCCAATAAAACTCCCAGTACGGTTTTCATCGGTCAGGCGTGGATCTATTCTGAAGGTTGACAACTTTTGACAATTTAATCCAGGAGCAAAGGGAAATAATTTCTATTTAAAGCACGGAGCGGTCGCGATTGCACAGTCTGAGTGCACACAAGCAATATCGGAGTGAGAGGACAGGCAGTTCATTTGTATAAGTTAGGCCTATTTGAGAGCTTGCATCCAGTTTTCTGCGATTACATGACTATGTTCTCATGTTACAATAAAGCGCTCACCACATTTGCGCGGGAATGATTAAAACTCATAAAGGCTCTGTAACTGACAGGAGGCGGATGTGTGTCAAACTCACCGTCGGAGAGGAAAGAGAGACGCAGCTTGTATCGGTGTATACTGTGGAAAATGAGCAATGGAACCGTGTCAGATATTTCAGTATCGGTATCAAAATATAGATATTTATGATAACACTACCATGTAGTTTGTTTCTCCAAACTTTGAGTCCATAAATTACGCTGAGCTCCGTCCGATCAGCTCTTCAGAACCTGCTGCAGTGGCGGCCTTTCCCTAATGAGCTGATGATCTGAATCAGGTGTGTTTGATTAAGGAGACATGCAAAACATGCAGTGTTGGGGTGCCTCCAGGACCAGGGTTGGGAACCACTGGGCTACTGAAGTGCCGTCAAAGGTTTGAATATCAATTCAAATTGTGGGCATACTCAGTAACGAACTATGATTTAAAAGTAAGGAAGTAGATTATTTTGCTTAATTTGTAGGCTACTTAAGTACAAGTAAAAGTACAGCTCTAAAAATATACTCAAAAAAGTACAAGTACACAAAAAAACTACTAAATTACAGTAACGTGTGTAGCCTAGTTGTAATTTGTTACCTCCACCACTGATACCAATCAAATGTTTAGGGGCAGTAATATTTTTGTAATACTCAAAAGTGACTATATTTATAAATATAGTTATGTAACAAAATATATCCATTTCAAATAAAAGCTGTTCTTTTGAACTTTCTATTCATCAAAGAGTCCTGAAACATTTTCCAGTCATATTAAGCAGCACAACTGTTTTCAACATTGATACTAATAATAAATGTTTATTGAACAGTAAATCAGCATATTGGAGTTATTTCTAAAGGATTATGTGACGCTGAAGACTGAAGTAATGATACAGAAAATTCAGCTTTGACATCACAGGAATAAATGACATTTCAAAATATATTAAAAAACGTATTTTTAATTTTACTAATATTTCACAATATAACTGTTTTTACTGTATTTTTTATTTAAAAAAATAAAAAATCAGCCTTTTTGAGCAGAAGAAATGTATTTCAAAGACATTAAAGACCCCAAACTTTTGCACAGTAGTGTTCTAATACAGTTTAATTATAGCAGTTGAGATATACACATATATGGTGAAAATAAATATTAGCTTTTAACCGAAACTGTGCATTAACCACTGGATGACCTCCCTGTTGGTATATTTTGGAAATAGCACAAGGAAGAACAAACACTTCTGCAGGCGTGCACTTACTGGCTGATAATGTGAAAGTGTTAGAATACTGGCTTTATCAGTCTGACCAATATATATCAGTTTATCACTATTAACAAGGTCACACGCAGGTGATTTTGAACTAAATGAAGCTGTTCTACTTGTGTGAGTCAACTTCTGGTGGAGTGACTGACTAAACGGATGTGTGGGATCCACTGGTAACAGACACAATGAGTCAGGTGGCCTCCTGTCAGAGAGGGGATTGTTCAAAAGGGTCTCTCACTACCTCCTTCTGCTCTTTCTTTCTTTCTTTCTTTCTGTCTCTGACATTTACATTCCCACTCTTTCTGGCACTCGCCACTCTATACCGGAGCTAAACACGAGAGAGGCTGAGAGAGAGCGAGAGAGATCTGCCCCTGCCTGTCACAGCTAAATTTAACCCCTCACTCTGCAAATGTAGCACAAGTCCTGCAATTTGACCCCCCCCACCCCATTTCTCTCTCTCTCTCTCTCTCTCTCTCTCTCTCTCTCTCTCTCTCTCTCTCTTTACCCCCTTCAACTTAGAAACCGAGTACAGATTTCAGCTCTCTGTGTGTGTGTGTGTGTGTGTGTGTGTGTGTGTGTGAGTGTCAGAGTGAGCCAGGAGGGGGGGGTGAGGTTAGGAGAGCAATTTGT
>NW_015505206.1:814259-842967 GCF_001515645.1 Sinocyclocheilus grahami | reverse complement strand
CCCTCTCTCTCTCTCTCTCTCTCTCTCTCTCTCTCTCTCTCTCTCTCTCTCTCTCTCTCTCTCTCTCTCTTTACCCCCTTCAACTTAGAAACCGAGTACAGATTTCAGCTCTCTGTGTGTGTGTGTGTGTGTGTGTGTGTGTGTGTGAGTGTCAGAATGAGCCAGGAGGGGGTGATGAGGTTAGCAGAGCAATTTGTCAATCCCTGACACACACGTATAGTCCTCTGGCTAACTTTTGCAACACACACCCATCACGGCTACACACACATTAATACAAACCCTCGTGTGACGCGCATACTGAAGGAGCGAATGCCATGGAGACCAACGCACGGATTCAGAGGTCCACAATGGTAAGAAACACTCGGAAACATCCGTGTGAGTTTGTGTGGTGGTTAATTAAGTTGTATTAATGACTGCGTCCAAAAAATGCCTCAGACACATTGATCTTTTCTTATCCATACGTCTTATTTGCACCTTCTCTCTACCTCTTTCTCCTTTTATTTTCTCCCTCTCTCCTTCTCTCTCTTTCATGCTGCCATTTGATTCCATTTTGGGCTGGGCAGCTGCTTAGGCCTGCTGGGTTTAAATTAGACCTCCAGCACTGCTCAGGGACCTTGCTGGTGCTGGCTGCCCTGTCACAGGGCCCTTGCCAGGGTTTCTGTCTGGTCTTGGCACCCATGGAGTGTGATTATTCAACCAAATTATAAGTACCAACTAACAAAGAGTTATTCATAAAGTTATGGAACTGCATCAGATGTGATTAATTGTTTCTTCATTATGTTCTTAAATTTATACATTTTTAAAGGATCTTTTTGAGGAGGTAGAACAAGAATTAAGGATGAAAACCTATTTTTGCAGGTGCTTTTTCAGAGCCATTCTTAAGTTTCTTGAGCTTTTAAACACTAAAATGCTGTAATGTAATATGAAAGAGCAGGTGAAATGCTGAGGGAAAATAGCTGTATTTGGTAAAAATCAGAGTTAAGATAACTGGTTGACTGAATCGTATGTGGCACTGTAAATTGTAAAATTGTGTGGTTCGATTGAATTTGAAGGCTGCTGATTGGCATCTTTTGTGGTTAGAAATATGAAAAAAATTTGTAAAATGTCAACTTTTGTGTCATCAACAGGTTTAGTCTCACTGTGTTTTCACAGCAGGGTATTTGGCTTGTCAGATTTATAGCTGTAAGATATACAGTACATCTCTAAATGTGATCTGGCATTAAATGTATCTTTTTAAGTTTGATGGTCAGATTCTGTGGCATAATAAAGCTGTGATTTATTGCTTAAGTGGCTTGAAGATGTCTGAGTGTCTAGGATCAGATTGATGCAGATTGTGAGGATGGTATCAGATGCAAACAGAATTCAGGGTTTGTTCAGAAGCATATCCTAATCTTTGCTGCAGGGGTCAATGCATTCATACATGAACATTATCTGCTTATGTGCATGTGCTTACCATTATTTTTCATTCTGTGTAGACTGTTCACTTATTGCCCTGAACAATTCAGCTGTCCTAATGACAAATAATGCCTAATCTGATCCATGTAGTGCTTTGGGAACAAATTAATTCAGAAGCATATGGCTTTGTTGCACTTTCCCAGAAGCGACATGCATTTGTGACTCTCTCACGTTACACTGACTGAACTCCGTAAACAGTAAAAGTACGTAAACAGATCCACATGTTATTTAAAATATTAAAAATCATTGAAAGCATCAGTATGTTGTATGTTCCTTAGTTTGTTTCTTTTATCAAAGAGACTGTGCACTGGGGGTTTTAAACACTGATGCTTATGAACCCCCAGATATAATGATACACTTGCCCCCTTTCTGCAGCCATATATTTGTATGTGTAATTTTTATGTGAAAAATGTAACACTATAACTGTAAATGTTTTGCTCACCATACTGGTAACTGTAAACCTTAAGAGAAGCATAAAGCTATAGCTGTCAATAGATTAAAATTATTGTGATTAATCTTATGATTTTAGTCTTTTGATGTTTATTTAGAAAGCAGAATAAACCATGATACTGGTTTTACCTGACTTATGTTTTTTTACATTACTTTTAACAAAAATATAATTCATTGTGTTTGTATAGTGCTTTTCTTGACACTTTGCTTTACACATTTTTGAAGGAGGAAATCTCCTCAACCACCACCAGTGTGCAACATCCACCTGGATGTGAAAAATTGAAATATTATAACTAAAATATTATTTGGAAAGAACTTGCACTGTATTTTTGGTCACACTTTATTTTAAGGTCCAATTCTCACTATTAACAAACCATTAACTAAGAATTTTGGCTCAATAAACTCCTAATATGCTGCTTATTAATAGTTAGTAAGGTAGTTGTTAAGTTTAGGTATTAGATTAGGGATGTTGAATATAATCATGCAGAATATGTGCTTTGTAAGTACTAATAAACAGCCAATATGTTAATAATAGGCATGCATATAAACAACTTTTAATAGTGAGAATTGGTCCCTATACTAAAATGGTACTGTACTGCTCACCATTAGAGTACTGTTACTTAGTATAAACCTGAAGAAGAAAAAAGGAGAAAAATTAAGCTTATATAATGTATAATATGGCTGTAATGTGTTTTGAATGTTCCTGTATACTTCTATTATAAGTGCAAGTACTGTAACCATGAAATTTGCTCTTTTTTTTAAACTGAGAAGTTATTTTTTGTAGTAATCTGCATTTTTGAGCTTAACACATACTGAACACAAAATAATCCTTTAAACCGAAATCATATCTTATAAGAACCTGGGAAAGGAATTGTAAGAGGAAAAACATCAGAATAATCTGCCAGTCATTTGTTGTTGATTTCATACAGAGAGGCGTAGTTGTTACAGTTGATCAGCCCACAATGTGTGTGTGGGAGACTTTTTTTTTCAGCGCTAGTACTAATCCTTCCTCTCCACCTCTCCCACACAGTCCTTTTCATTTCGTCCCATTTCTCGCTTTGTTTCTCTCTCGATCAGCCGTCATCTTCTGGCATGTCTTTTGTTTCTTTCCTCGCTCCGTGTTCCTGTCTTGCCGTCGCTTGACTAGCGTGAGTCTGACAGTGTTATTGATGTATAGTGTTCACGGCTGCTTTCTACACAGCCTGGGGAACTTTACTCGCTGGAAGATGGAAAATGTCAACTTTGTTTACGAGCTCTGCAGAGCCTAAGCTAATATTATTGTTAATACGTTGCTACTACAATGGAGCCAACTTCATAACATTTAGCCCTGTGATATTACTGTGAAGTTCTTGGTGCTATTTGAAGAGAATGGATGTCGTAGACCTTTACTGAGGTGAACTGGTACCGACCTTGAAAACTGCTAAGCACATAGGCTGCTGACAGTTACACAAAACAGGGCTGAGGTGCAAATACCAGAATTAAAATGCAGTGAGAGATTGCATGAAGCATCTTAAAGGGATAGTTCACCCAAAAATGAAAATTCTGTTATAATTACTCACCCTCATGCCTTTGTAAACCGATAAGACCTTCATTCATCTTTGAAACACAAATTAAGATATTTTTTGATGAAATCCGAGAGCTTTCTGACCCTACAGAAATGCTACTGACATGTTCAAGGCCCAGAAAGGTAGTAAGGTCATCATTAAAATAGTCCATGTGACATCAGTGGTTCAACCTTAATTTCATGAAGCTATGAGAATACTTTTTGTACTATCCCTTTAAGTGCACAAAAATGAGCAAATGAATGAAATCTGGGGTTATTTCAGTTGCGATTAGGTAGTTTAGGTGTGCTATTAATTTAGGAATTAAATTAAAGATTTTTAATTCCTTAATACCCTAAATACATTTTAATTCCCAGGATCTTTTCTTTTAGCTACTTTACAGTACATTGCTCAGCACTGTGCCTGAAAGGTCTTTTCTGTTGATATTAATAATATAACTTTCTAATTGTTGTGTGATGAATTTCCTCTTTATGTGGTCACAATAGAGGCTTATCTTCTAAAGTGATTTGCTTTTTTTAGTTCATTAATTGTTGCTTCAGCCAGTGATACTGTATTGTCCTCAACCTTCTGGTCTGAGGGAAATGGTTTTATTTGAAATTTTAATAGTCTGGCTGCTAGTGGAAAATGTCATATGGAACATTTTTGCCCTGTGAAGTCAGATTTTATTTTTCAAAACTGAAACTGTGAAATACTTTAATTTAATCATTTTAGAGACAGATTAGTACTAAGGGTTAGGATATTGTATTTTCAACTTGTTGTTTAGTAAAACAATAGACGTCTATGGAATTGTCCCCATTTAAATAGCTCAGTAAACATTTGTGTGTGTCAGGTTCCCTAAATTTTAGGCATCAAATTTCCCAACAAGGATCGTAAAACCTGAAATCACTTACATTGTGGTACCAGCCAACAGGTCCAATGTGGTTTTACTTAATAAACATACAGAATATGATCACTCAGAATGGGTTTGGTTTAGGGTTTGAAGATAGAAATATCATTAGGTCAGTATAGATATCAGTGGAAAATCCCTACCAGGATAGAAAAACGTGTTTGTGTGTGATTTGTTTCTGCCAGGATTTGGATTCAGCCCACTTTGACCTTAGGTCAGTATAGATATCAGTGGAAAATCCCTACCAGGATAGAAAAACGTGTTTGTGTGTGATTTTGTTTCTGCCAGGATTTGGAT
Organism: Sinocyclocheilus grahami; assembly: GCF_001515645.1. NCBI lineage: Eukaryota > Metazoa > Chordata > Actinopteri > Cypriniformes > Cyprinidae > Sinocyclocheilus > Sinocyclocheilus grahami. Next base: position 838,317 of record NW_015505206.1, on the reverse strand, counting down.
TCAGCCCACTTTATGACTGCTGTACTAACAATTACAAATATAACATCTCTGCTGTAAAAGTGATAGTCTACCAGGCAAAGTGTGTGTGTGCAATCTGTTGCTGCCTAGCGAAGCCGGTGATATTTCGCATGTGCGCTGGGTTCCTGTGACCCTCTGTTTCACAATGAATAATTTAACATCGTTGCATATGGCATATGTCAGCCTGACACATTCTCATTTCTATTTAAAACACAAATGCACACACACATACTCACAAATATGTGACAAACCTAATGCCCTCATGTTCACACATGCAAAGCGCATCCATCCAGTGAGTCATTCTTGCCGTCCACACCTCCCACGAATAAGAGTTCGCTCGACGCCTGAAACATAGACCGGGAAACGAGAGGAAAGTAGGGAAAAAAGAGATGAGAGGAGTGGGAGGCTTATATAAAGGTTCTGACACCGTACTGTACTGTGAGAGTCAAATGCCACGACTATTTGTGTATGTGTTTTTGTCTGCTTTTAGTATCTTCGTGAACTTACCCAGACTCTAAAGCAAGGACAAATCAATACAGCCATATGTGTGTTTCTTCAGCTGGCCCTGTAGACATTTAACAGTGTGTATATAAGCATTTTATTCATAATCTCAAATTATATATTGTGCTTGATAGCATTTTGCAGTGAAAATGATGATGATGGAAATAAAAATAGTCTGCACACAGGTGATATTCACTTTTTAGCCACATTTTCTCATGTCATATAATTTCATTTTAAGATCTTTTGTCGCCTTGGTAACACTAACACTCGATAACACATTCGATAACACTTTATTATTTGCTAATTTGTTAATAGTGATGGGAGTGACACGTGTAATTAATTTTATATATCAGAAGTATCAAGCATTTTACATTTTAAATGATCAGGTTTTTTATTTTTATGATTTAATTAATTATCCATATTCACCTGTACCTTATGATGTATTTTAATGGGTAAACAGTCAAATCTATACAAATGGAAAGCAAAAGAATTTCAAAAATAGCGTGAATAAATGATAAAGGCGTGATTAAAAGTTTCTATGATGATTGTAATATGACCTTAATATAACAGAAATAAAATAAAATAAGAATCAACCCCTGGGACAAACAAGTTCTTGTAGTTGAGGACACACCAGTATCTTGAATGTTTGTTTACATCCTTGCACATACACAAACTGTAAGAATCATGGGAAGCTCATCTCCTTTGATTCAGCTGCTCTAAACAGTTGTTTCTTTCTGTTTTGCTCCTCTCATATTCTTAGAAACTCTTTTCTCGTGTTTGTGCTGTACCTTCTGCTCCCTTTCACTTCCTCCCACACTGTTCCTGCCCTCTCCTTCAACCTGTTCTTCATTCACAAATTGTTTGCACGTCGTACGATAACTCACTGTGTGGTCATTTGTGCCGCTTCTCTTTTGGCCTGGTGGAAGAAGAGATGTAAAATTGTTATTGTGTGTGATTTTAGATAAGGAATACTAATTGAAAAAAGAGCTTTTTCAAACACTGTGCCAAAGGCTGTTAACACAGATTCACCCTCCGTCCCTGCCTCCCTCTCACTCCCCCTCTCTGTTCTCTGGCAGGGCTCAGCAGACTCCTACACCAGTCGTCCTTCAGACTCTGATGTGTCTCTGGAGGAGGACCCTGAGGCTCTCAGGAAAGAAGCCGATAGACAAGCTCTCGCCACCCTAGAGAAGGCTAAGGTGTCTTACTTTTTCATGTTCTGTTCCAGTTTCTTTCAATTTCTCATTGGTCTGTTATTCAGACTCTGCTCTGAGTGAAGATAATAGACTTGATTGTTGGAAGAACATCTTTTCTGAGAGGCTGAACCCCTGAAAAACACCTGTATGATTAACTAGCTTTATGGGAATATTAGTACTTTTATTAATGTTACTGCACAAGGCAGCAAAAAAGTGGGAACGTTTGTTAAAGTTACGTTTTGTTTTAGCATTGAATTTAGAATTCAGTATCCAGTATTATGATTGTCATCACTGTCAGCTGTCATTTTTAATAGCCCTCTGTTGATCAGTCAATCCATCTATTAATCAAGTTAATTGGGCATTTTTAAACTAAATTTAATTAAAATAATAACAAAAACACTTTGATGTACAAACTTTGCTTTGTAGATTATTTCAGCCTTGTGTTCTATAATTTATACAGATCATAAGGCTGAAATAATCTACAAAGCAAGGCTTGTACATCTGAGTGTTTTTGTTATTATTTAATAACAGAAGTTTACTATTCTCTAACCAGAAAGTTTGAGGAATATCAATGCAAGCATTATAAGATTTTTATGTTGAAAGACACTCTTAACAATCACACACTTTACCTTTAAGGACAGTTATTAAAAGCACAAAGTGTGCTTAAATTTTATTAGGGAATTTTTCACAGAAAAAAGGACAGTAACTTATTACAAATTGTTATTTTGTGGTCCCACACCTCAGTCATGGAGAAACACCTGTGTAAATGATTTGACTGTAATGAATTAATAACTTAATCAGATGTGTTGATTGAAGCTTGCCGCACAAAACATGTTGCTTGCTGCTCCACTGGGATATGAGTTCAGAAGCATTATACTGTTCTGCAGTATTATTCCATCCTCTTGAATGTATATACAAGATCACTTCCATATGTTAGCTGTAAAACATTACCATGGTTCTTTCTTCCACTCTGAAGGGTTTCACTGGAGCTCTCTTTCTTTTGTAACAGTTCTCTCTGTTTATCTCGCTCATCCCTTTTCTCTCTGAAGACCAAGCCTGTAGCGTTTGCTGTGAGGACTAACGTTGGCTATAACCCAGGCCCTAATGATGATGTGCCGGTTCAGGGCATGGCTATCTCTTTCGAAACCAAAGACTTCCTGCACATCAAAGAGGTCAGACAGCCATATTTCTCTTTAAAAGTGTTGGTATAATCTGATATATAATGTAATCCTTCAACAATATATAGATCTTCAGTGTGATGATGTATATGTAATCAAATGGACGGTAACTGTACCTTTGGCTTACATGATTCAAAAGCTAATAAGTGGAAAGTGTTCACTTGTGCATTTTTTTTGTGTGTTTTTCTGTTAATAGAAGTATAATAATGACTGGTGGATTGGGCGTTTGGTGAAGGAAGGGTGTGAGGTGGGGTTTATCCCCAGTCCAGTGAAGCTTGAGAGCACCCGTCAATTACAAGAACAGAGACTGAGACAGAACCGCCTTAGCTCCAGGTAACAGCCAATCACACGAGCCTATATCTGCTGCATTATGCTGTTTTTGCTGTGTGAAACACACACATACTCCATGCATTAATAGCTACACCTCCATTCAGAAGTTGGCGGTCAGTCATGACTGTTTTTGAAAGAAATTAATATTTGTATTCAGCAAAGATGCATTAAATTGATTTCAAGTGACAGCAAAGACATTTATGATGTTAAAAAACGATTTCAAATAAATGCTTTTCTTTTAAACTTTCTATTAATTAAAGAATCTTTAGCAAAATATATCACGGTTTCCGTATTAAACAGCACATGGATCAATTATAAGTGCCTTTAAAGCATTGAGCATTAGAGACTTCTTTCAAAAATGTTAACAATATTTACAGAATCATTTTGCAGAAACATTTAAAAGGTGCCATTGACCATATTGTTGTCTTACCTACTTTCCATTGGTCGCTCTGTCTGTTTACTAGTAAGTCGGGTGGAAGCTCTAGTCTGGATGTTGCCACTGGTGCCCGGAGGCCCACTCCACCTGGAACAGGTATGATCAGACCGTAATGCTGTGAAGTTTTTGTTCTGTTGTGATGGGTTATGAAATCCCTCCAAACACACACATATACAGAACATAATCCCATTACATTCACACTGGGTAATCATTGAACACAATGAGAGTTAGAGCGCCCTTTTAGGATCCCCTCTGCCATCCTCTTGTCCCTCTTATCACTCATTCTTCTAGTCTTCTAGTCTTTTCTGTTGTTTTTTTGTTCTTTCTTCCTTTTCTCTTTGTCATCATTATCTGTAATTGTAGTTCCAAATCTTTCTTACACTGATCTACCTGTGGTTTATGCGATCTGTCATGGCTGTGTCAGCTCTGGGAGTTTGATTGATTTGTAATCCAGGGCATTTTCTCAGGAGCCAAGTGAGGTCCTTAATATAATCGAACGAAAAATAATAAGAGTACAAAAAAACAAAAACCGTACCCAAAAATACAACAAATATGAGTGTGCAAATAATTCAGGTTACTAAAATAACATTGTACACCAGCAGATAATTTTTTTTAAGAAGGGAAATGTTGCTTTTAACTTATTTAACTGTAGAATTCACCACTTCTGGTGACTTTTGGTAAAGTATAAAACTCACATAAAGCCCATTTTGATTGATACTTGACACTGCAAAAAATATCCTACAGTAAAACTTTGGCAGCTGTGGTTGTCAGAAATTCACTGTAAAATATAATCAACTTATAACTTACTTATAATCATATATTACATTAAATATATATTAATATATCAATGTACAAAAATGTTTGTACCTTGAAATGTACTGATAACAACCATAATAATGCAGTTGGTAAAACAGAAAGCCACATGATGAATCAGAGTTCTTTGTAAGTGGCCTATATCTATAGAAAGTTCATCGTAAGTAGTATATGCATGACACTAAAATAATGCAATAATGTACAAATAATGTACAAAATAAGAAGAAACAAAATTATCTTAAATATTATATTAAACATAATCATGTTGTGCCACCCAGGGATATCTTGGAAGGTCCTTTTACTGTTTTTCACCCTAAATTATATGGTATTTCATAGGTTTTATCTAAAAAAAAACATACATTTGATTTCACAGTAAAATTACATATAATGCACTGTTGAAACATTTACAGTTTCTCACAGTATATAGTGAAGTAACTTACTGTAGCTGACATGTTTTTACTGCAGGGTTTTTTTTGTGAAAATTACAAACATTTTACAGTGTATTATTGTTATTGTTTTGGACAATAAAAAAAACTAGACTTTAATGTGGATTATTTTAATAAACAATTAAATGAAAAAATATATAATATTGTTTGCTTGTTGTTAGTGTAGGGTAAATTATATTTATTTAACCCATAAACCATGAACATCAAATGAAACTGGAACATGAATTTTTTAATTAATTTAAAAGTCCCAACTCCGAGAAGGGACTTTACACCATAAAACGTGTTTGCATTTCTTGAAAAGGTCATTTCTTTTTTCATTTTGCTTGTCCTTTTTAAGACACCTTCTGTGTTCTCATCACCTTTCTGACTCAGTGAAGTCTGTACATCATGCTGCTGTTCTTCCTCTCTTCCTCCTCTGTCATTTTCTGTCCGTTACCCTTGTTTCCCTGTTCTTTCACCCTCGTTTCCTTCTCTATTTCTCTCTTCCATCCCCCATCCACTCTTTTATTAAAACCCATCCACCTCCCTTACCCTTGTTTCCCTGTTCTTTCCCCCTCATTTCCTTCTCTATTTCTCTCTTCCATCCCCCATCCACTCTTTTATTAAAACCCATCCACCTCCCAATTGGTCCCCTAGCTGACTTGTCCTCTGGGCTTTATGACGATTCGGATTCAGAAGTTGAGGAGGTGGAGCCTGCCAACACCCGCGACCAAAAGGGTGTGGGCGGAAGTGTCACCTCCCCTCAAGGCAACCTACCCCGCCTCCCTTTCTTTAAGAAGGTAACCCTGGTGATAACCCCAGAATGCATCAGTAGACAGCCTCCTTCAGATGTGACTAATAATCAGACTCGTTCCTAACCAAGCACTTTCTGTGTCTTTGAAACATTAGGGGAGTCTTTGCTGTTTGCGTTAGAATTCACATCCAAGGCGTGAAGTTAAGGCATTATTACCGGTATACCCTAGTAAAAAATAAATATATGAAAAAATATTTGAAATACATTTATTTCATGCTAAGTATACTACAGATACATTTACATATTTATGTACTTAATAAAAATACCCTGCAATTGTACTTTTAGTATACTTAAACTGCTATACTTAAAGTCTGCTAAATTGGAACAACTAATTTTGTGTTTAATGCACTTTAATTGTGCGAAAGTAGTGCTGAAGTCCATCTAAAGATATAATGAAGTATATTTGACTGTGCTAAAGTGGAAATATATTGCAAGTGTACTTCAGGTACACTTCAAATATCTTGCATTTAAACACATTTAAGGCTTAATATTAAGAAATGAGCATTGTGCACAAGTAGTGCTCCAAATAAAGTTTAATTAAAACATTTTTATATTATGTCTTGAGCGATATATCAGTAAATATGTTAATAGATTTGAATTATACTTGGTATGAAATAAATGTATTTTAAATATAAATACTTTTTTACTGGGGTAGTTAATTTAGGGTCATCATTTACTCACCCTGTATGATTATTTGCAAGAATAAATGTATGTATTTTTACAGACACAGTACTTTTTACATTTTCAATTGCTCCCCTACCAACTCATAACAGACTGCCTTAGAAGAAATTTAAATATTATAACTGGTGTAATACTTTTGTGTTGTTTTTGTTATTTGCAGAACATGTGTATATATATATATATATATATATATATATATATGTGTGTACAGTGGTGTGAAAAAGGCCTGCGTGTGGCTAGTGAAATTTAACTCTGCTTTCTAAAATAATGTGGTTAATTGCAGTTCTTTCATGATTTAACAGGAGGGGGGCAATTAATTTTTCACGTAGGGCCACGTAGGTTTGGACAGCTTTTTTCCCTTAATAAATGAAATCATCATTTAAAAACTGCATTTTGTATTTACTTACATTATCTTTGTGTAATATTTAAATTTGTTTGATGATCTGAAACATTAAAGTGTGACAAACATGCAAAAAAATAAGAAATCAGGAAGGGGGCCAACACTTTTTCACACCACTGTATGTATATATGTGTTGAAGCCATATGATTAAAAAACTGGAAAAACTTACCCTCCATTTTAGCGCCTAAATTAAATTTGTTTCATTTTAATATGTGCGTATTCATATTTGATCTATTGTGAATGGCATGAGTGAGATCTGAGAACCTCACCAGAAAATACATTTATTGATAAATAATATTGTAAATTTGAGTCTTTTCACACAAAGCTATCATTGTGCATAGTGAATCAATCATATGGGCTACTTTTATGGTCCTTCAATGATGCTCTCTGTGATTTTCTCACTTCCTTTTGTGTTTCATGGATGAGAGCAAGTCATACATGTTTAGAACGACATGAGGGTGAATAAATAATGACAGAATGTGCATTCTTGGGTGAATCTGGACTCACAATTCCAGTCATTTGGATTAATCCTCATGAGACCGTGTTCATGCTGGGAGAATTTTACTACACATCAACCTGGGTGATTAATCAGGAAAGTTTATCTAATACCTTAGTGGTTCCATCTTGTCTTCATTTGGCCACCTCTGATTTGTTGATTCATTCTCTCCCAGCATCCTAAATGTTTTAACAATTTGTCACTAACAAGCTTCTGTTTGCTTGCTTGCCCTCTCTCTCTTGCTGTGTGTGCGCGTGTGGAATGATAGGTGGGCCTGCCAAACAGAAACAGAAATCGGTGAGTCATAGCAACAACAAACTTTCTGTTTCTGTCTTTGTACTTGTTATGAAGATATCTGATTCTTAAGGCTATTATCATCAGCTGAGCATGTGCATATATTTCAGAAAAGACAAATGAAATTTCTTCTATGCTAGTTTGCTTCTCTAAAGGATCGAATGTGAATTGTTGTGGCATACAGACAGGATTTCTGTACGAGCCCTGTTTACAAAAAATTGTTCAGAAGGGAAAAAACTGTCAGGGTTTATTAGCTCTACAGGACACGTACATCTCATTCAGATTGAATCGAGAAATGACTGAATCCAGCCCATGTGTCCACCCACACGTGTGGACACATGGGGAGTCTGCCATCCTCTTGCACATGCACACAAGATGAGGCAGAAACACCCTGACAGGTTTCCACGGTTTCCGTTTCCATTATGGGTCTGTGACATAGAGAGTAGCCCACGCTTGTTACTGCTGTCACAATGGCTACCGTCACACTATCTCACATGCACAGAAGCCCGACTGAGTGAATTAGAGTTGAAAATGATGACGTTAGATTGTAGATGTATTATTTTTAGCTACCCATCTGAAACTTTTGGTCAGTTATGTATTATATAACGGGACCAGAGGAGTGAGAGGAGCCACAGCAAATGGGGAGCAATTGAGCAAAAGATCTCTATCTCTGTTTTTCTCACACACACACTCACACTTCATGAAGTGGAGGACCCTCAGCAGAACATGAAGAGGTCTTATCTTAGATTAAAGTGATGGTCTCTCTGAGGAGGAAAGAGAAGCTAAGCATCCTAAAAAAATGGTTTTAAATAAACGTAGTATGTAAAAATTTTTAATTAACTGGCGTTTTATTCCGTTTCTTCAGTTCTGCATATAATGTATTAAGATATATTTTATTAGAAATGTATTTTCAGATTCCAAGCAAGTGAAATGAGGAGCCGTTCACATGATGTGGAAGTAAACACAGTATATTAATTCTAAAGCCAGTTTTGTCATGTCTATTGAATGATTTGTTCATCTACACACTAATGTCTTTGTTTAAAAAAAAAAATTATTAAATGGTAAATTCATTTTATTAAATAAACCACCTATATTATTATAATTTCACTCTTTTTTTTTAAATATTGACAGCCATAACTTTTATTATATTAACTTACAGTATATATGTATATATTAACCTATATATACATATGTAATTATATTAATAATAATACATTTTAAATTAAATTAGTAAATCTACATTATATATAAAGACCATTGTAAGATGTTAGCAAGATATTGACTGTGTATATAAGCAATACATAAAAAAAAAATACATGGCTGAAATAATAAGAAATCATGTTTTGATTGATATAAATTTACACTAAATTCATTTATTAGCCTATAATAAAAAATATATTAATTTAATTCATCAGCTACCCAGAAAATTCCTTTATGGACTGTCATTGCTAAGAATATCAGAGAGGGTTAGAGAGGGAAAACAAAGAAGAACGCGGTTTTAAAAAAAAAAACTTTGATGCAGCAGTGAAGCATAGGTTGAAGAAAAAGACACTTTAACACATGGGTGTGAATGCTATTTTAAAATCCAGATGTTTGAGGCCAGTTTTGGCAAATGTATCCTGATTTCACTGAAGAGGTTTTATTTTGTGTGTTGAACTTTCAGATGGAACATGTTCCTCCTTATGATGTGGTGCCTTCCATGAGACCCATTATTTTGGTGGGACCATCCCTTAAAGGCTACGAGGCAAGACAGTATATCTCTCTCAAAAAAATTTATATTAACAATTTTAGTCATGTTCTTCATCTTGCTCAGTTCTGTGTGTGTATCGTTGCAGGTGACAGATATGATGCAGAAAGCTCTCTTTGATTTTCTAAAACACAAATTCGAAGGCAGGTGGGTACCAAAATATGCATGTCACGGTCATAATAAAGATTTAAAAAAGAAAATAGTTCATCGTTTTGAAATTTGGCAAGACTTATGTTGTTAAAGAAGCTGTTAATATAAATGGCAAAGTTCTGTGTAGATTATTAACGCTGGAAATATCACTATACGCTCGTGCTGTAATTGGCATACCATGGTTATGGCTTGTTGTTTGTTCCAGAATATCCATCACCAGGGTGACAGCAGACATCTCACTTGCCAAACGTTCCGTCCTAAACAACCCCAGCAAACACACGATCATTGAGCGCTCCAGCACCAGATCCAGTCTGGGTATGAAACGCACCTGCACACACTGCTACTGAAAGAGCTCCCTCACGTGGTCAATGCCAGAGCAGGCTGATGTTTTGCAAATATGTGCTCTCTGTGCGAATAGGCTGTTAGACTACTTTTGGAGAGATGAAAATTCGCTTGTCAAGCCCTGTCAGTTTTCAGTAGTGTACACTAGTACACATTCTTTCTGTTTCCTGAACATTTTTCTTAGTGTTTCCTCCTCTTGCTCTGTTACGTCATGTCTGATCTGCCTTTTTTCTCTTTTTCATCTTGCTTTCTCCTGACACTCCTTCCCACCACACATTTCCTCCTCCTCTCTTTCTCTTCACCTCAGACGTACTGGGTACGTATCTTATCATCCCACCCTTTTCCCCTTTGCGGCCATCCATCTGTCAATGCATTCATGTCCTCATCCATTCATCCATCTGTCCCTGTACTTAACCCTCTTTCTTGAGTTTGGAGTGAACATTCTTAATTTTTTGGCACATTTGTGGTGTTACTAATCAAAAAAAAAAAAGAACACTACTAACTTATCAACATTTTTCAGTAGCTCAACTGTTTTGAAAACACTGTACAGTAGCTTTTCCAATAACAAGCTATTGTTGCCAACACATGGCAGTGAAAAGTAGTGGTGTAGTTTTCCCCCCCATTATATTTCACACAATATCAATACTTTTATTCAGCAAAGGTGCATTAAATTAATCAAAATTGACAGTATTCTGAACTTTCTATTCATCATAGAATCCTGAAAAAAAGTATCATGGTTTCCACAAAACCATTAAGCAGCACAACTGTTTTCAACATTGATAATAGTAATAAATGTTTCTTGAGCAGCAAATCAGCATTTTAGAATGATTTCTGAAGGATCATGTAACACTGAAGACTGGGGTAATGATGCTGAAAATTCAGGAATAAATTACACTTTAAAATATATTACAATAAAAAACAGTTATATTGTAATAATATTTCACATTATTACTCTTTTACTGAACTTATAATCAAATAAATGCAGTTTTGGTAAACATAGGAGACTTCATTCAAAACATTAGTGTCTATGTAAATGAAGTGATAGTTAGATATGAGAACATTTGACCAGAAAAGTATATTTTCATTATATGTGCAGGTTGTGTGCAGAGTGTTCGGATTGCGCTGTACTCTCTGAGGAATCCAGGTGTTCCTCTCATGGTGTATAAGCTTAGGGACCAGTTAAACACTGTTGTTTATCACAATGTTTTTCATTCAGTCCTGTTAATTAATGTGTTTTGTAGTTAGTAGTACTTCGTTTGGTGTGTATTTATGTTTTAATGTTTTAAAGATACTGTCACACTAATTGAGATCTTCATTGTTTTGTTCGGGAAAACATTGTTCTGATTTAATTGTAGTAAAATGTGTAATAGGTTAGTTTAAAAGATGTTGCCCCTTAAATAGCTTCAAAGTAATGCAACTACATTTTATTTAAAAAAAAAAATAGATCCTGTTAGAAGTGTGATGCCACTTCTCATATAGCACTTCACACCCACAGACGCAAACACGCATACTGATCTACATAACTGCAGCTTTCTACAGACTTCCATGGATCAATGCAGAAGGCTGCACATAGCATGTAACCGGTCTTCTGCAAACTACCGTCATACTGTTCAGCGTTCCATTTACTTAAAGGTAAATGGAACTAAACTAGCACATGAGCACACGCTCAAACATGCATATATTCGAGCAGACCATAATAACCCCCACATGCATGATATATACTAACATAGGTTTGAGTATGAAATCAAATTGTGAGGTAAGTCTTTCTGGTATTCATCTTGTTTAGTACAACTTTAGGTGTGTTTATGTGTGCATTCAGCATTCTCTGCTATACACTGCAAAAAAAATCAAAATAAATTTAGTGACATGTATGGCTAAATTAAATGAAAATACTAGTGGAAAATTATTTTTATGATCCTTTTAGGATGTTTTGATATTTTTATTAGAAAATTAGAATATTAATTTTGCAGTGTATAAATTAACTTTGGTTGGCAAATACAGTATGTGCAATAGACGAATACTAAATGGAGATTTCTGTGCTTGGATGTAGTTATGATATATTGTATATCCATTAATAATGATATATTCGTATTAATTTTTCTTTTATCTGGCAGCTGAGGTACAGAGTGAAATCGAGAGAATCTTTGAGTTGGCCCGGACGCTCCAGTTAGTGGCTCTGGATGCCGACACAATCAACCATCCATCTCAGTTGGCCAAGACGTCACTGGCACCTATCATAGTCTACATCAAGATTGCCTCTCCAAAGGTATACATTAGCTGAATATACACATTACTGTTCAAACGTTTGTGGTCGGTGTGATTTTTATGTTTTTAAAGATGTCTCTTATGCTCACGATGATTGCATTTTTTTTTTTACTTTAAAAATATGGTAAAAACAGTCATTATTCCTGTGATGCAAAATTGAAGTTTCAGCAGCCATTACTCCAGTCCTCAGTGTCACACGAACCTATGTTTTTGTGGAACCTGTGATTATATGTTTTTTTCTTTTGTTACATTATAAATGTCTTTACTGTCACTTTTGATCAATTTAATATGAATAAAGCATCCTTGCTAAATAAAAGTATTAATTTCTTTCAAAGAAAAACAGTTTGAACAGTACTCTAAAAAATGTTGGGTTGTTTCAAAACAACTGGGTTGTTTTTGGGTCAAATATGGACTAACCCAACGGTTGGGTTACATTTTTACATTTAATTTTTAATCCAAAAGTTAGTCCATATTTGACCCAGCGTTGGGTTGAAACAACCCAGCATTTTTTTTAATGGTTTCAGATGCTTTTTTGGTTAAAACATTTCAGTGTGTACATCATAATAATGTATGTTTATTGGACTTATATTTGTGTTTCTGTGTCTCCCTCGCGATCAGGTGTTGCAGAGGCTGATAAAGTCCAGGGGTAAATCTCAGGCCAAACATCTCAATGTCCAAATGGTGGCAGCTGATAAACTTGCGCAGTGTCCTCCTGTGAGAATATGACTTTTGATTTCTACTGATTAACATTTATGTACACTTCAGATTTGTATAATTTGCTTTTGGTTTTAATGTGGTTGGAAAGTTGTGAAAGCTGCGCTAAGCTTTTTGCTCACGAGCTGCATTTTCTCTTCTTTTTTAATTTCCTTCTTTATTCTTTGTTTCTTAGGCACATACAGGATTTTTCAAATTTGGGTGCTCATAGATTCAGTCTTGTCTAGTCATATGCAAAGTTATTGTCTCCAACATGTCGACTGCATGTTTGCTTTCTTTTTAAAACATATCATTTTTTCTTTTTCAGGAGCTTTTTGACATAATATTAGATGAGAATCAGCTGGAGGATGCATGTGAACACCTGGCTGAATACCTGGAGGCCTACTGGAAGGCTACACACCCTCCGAGCAGCAACCCACCCAACCCTCTGCTCAATCGCACCATGGCCACAGCCGCCCTGGCAGCTTCGCCCGAACCCGTCTCCAACCTGCAGGTACAGGTGCTCACTTCCCTGCGTCGCAACTTGGAGCTCCTCGATGGCTCCCCTGCTACAGGGCAAGGGCAACAGGAAGAAGAACACGCCCTGTAAAGACAGGGCCAGGATTACAATGGGATATTGAAGGGTCCCGTACCTGTCTCCCAATCACAGAAAAGTAACGATGGCTGCTCAAGAGATAGAAATGCCCGACTATAATTCTGTTGTCTGTCTCTGCTCCTCTCCTTTAACTGATCTCTCAATGATAAAAATAATGCAACACACATATACACGAACAAAATATCCCATACGTGATCAACATAATCATAAGTCCTCCACAGTCCACACAGTGTCCCCTCATTTGAAACGCCTGCTGGACTTTACAGTGTCCTCTTGCTGTCTGGGAAATGTAGTTCAGATCGCTACCCTCTTCCAGGCTGCCATGGCACCAGCTCTGAAAAACGCACTCATGTCCATTGTCCTATTAACACTGAGCTGAAATTCTAATAGAAGCTTGTGTATGTGCATTGACGCCAGTGTTGTTTACCCAAGTTAAACAAAAGTGTGTGTTTGTGTGTCTGCGTGCAGAAGTGAGAGACAGCGAGTGCAAAAGTGAGTCAGTGAGGGAGACCGAGGATAGATCAGTGCCTGTGTGTCAGTGCGTTTTTGCTACTATCTCACCGCAATCTGAACAAGAAAAAATGAGCATCCATCTGCTCAGTCTTCACCATTACACAGTTGTCTAGGAGACCAAAGTTACATAGCTTTGAGATGTTCTTTTAATAAAAGTCAGTTTATCCTCAAATATTAAGATGTTTAAATGGATTCACTTGTTAATTATATATATATATATATATATATAAATATTATTACTATTATAAATATAACTTGGATGATAAAAAGATAAAACATTTTGGGCAATATTTTTGTACATAATTTTTTCAGAAGAGGGTTGCAGTATGAGATGCGTTTTAGCTCCAAAGATGACTGATCTAATTTAGATCTAATTTGAGCTAATCTAGCCCAATATTTTTGAATCATCACTAAAAATGTTGAAAGGAGCTCTATTTATTGTGTGGTGTGTTTGATATGGCCACTAGAGGGCGCTTATGATTCATATTTTTTTACATTACGTGCATGGTGTACGTTTATGTCTGCAGTTTATCAGATACATTTAACTTTCTATTGTTTTTGAAAATCAAAACGGTATTTTAAGGTATTTTAAAGTAAAGCAAGAGAATTATTATTGATTACATACTAAAATTGCATTTTATAAAATGTGTAGATTGCACTTAGAAAATACTATGAGCCCTGGCATCTCACTACCAAAATGGCCTTTTCCCAAAATAGCATGAGTGAAGAATGTATTTTATGTATGACATTTGTTATTGAGGTTATAGTATTGCTTGGGATGTGTTGAAATAACTTGTAAGGTTAAAAAGCTGACCTCTAACCTTTGTATTAACATGCTTCGTGCTCTGTTTTGTGTGTGTGCATCTGCATTGGCATGTTGTGGTGTGTTTTGGGGTTGCTGTAGGGGCCATTCCTGGTGCATGGAGAACAGAAGAGGGAAGGGCCTGAACGTGGCAGTCTCCAAGATTACCAGAGTGACCTGAGTGGCAAGCAGCCGCTGCGCTCTTCACGCAGCCAGTTGCAAACCGGCTGCCGAGGTCTGTCGCGGCAGGATACGTTCGATTCCGAGACGCAGGGCAGCCGCGATTCCGCCTACACTGACGACATGGAGACCGACCCGTACGAGGAGCCGGACCCGTGTCGCTCGTACCGTCTGAACCCCACCCACCACGCTCCTCGCCAGGCCTCCTGGGAGGACGAAGGGGCGGAACCTGACCAGGAGAACCTCAACATGGTCCCACCACCAGCCAATCAGCACCAGCGTGGACGAGGCAAGCTGAGGGAGCGCTACTCTCAAGACGCAGAAGGCGGCGGAGCGACGACGGGCCGCAACCATAACCAGGAGGAGTGGAGCAGAGATGTGTACATTCGCTAGAGCAGGTTTACCTGAGGCGAGGGTGAGGAGTTGTTTAGAGTGACACTAAATAGAATCTCTATAGTTGGATCTGTTTACAACCCAGAGAAACACACAGTCATTGACTAACGCTGTACAGCTAACACTCACGACATTCGTATTACGCTAACAAAGCTCTCGGTCATTACATATTTGAGGGTGACCACATGTCCTATTTTTCTCGGAAAGGCTTTCTTCTTGGCCAGGATTTATTTTTTTTAAGTTATATTTATGGGATTTTTATGCCTTTATTGTGAGAGGACAGTTGAGAGATGACAGGAAAGTATTGGGTGGAGAGAGGGGGACGGGATCGGCAAAGGACCTCAAGGTGGGAATCGAACTCGGGTCGCCGTGAGAGCAGTTGCGCTTCTAACCACGAGGCTATCGGTTTGGCCAGGATTTCTAAAAACAGTAAATAAAAAAGAAATTTTATTTATTTATTAAATAAAGGCTTGAATACACTACACAACTTTTAAAATCTGAACAGATTTTAAAACACTAAGCGTCATAGACTTGGCAACTTTGTAAATAGTTACAGAGGAAAAACAGGGCATCATATATTGGACAACTAAGGATCACACACTACCAGATTCTCAAGTCGTTCTGATCCCAACAAACTCAGAAACTCGCACACTGTTGCTAGCAGGCGCATAACAAATGAAAAGGTTTATTTTTTTTTTAAATTGGCTCAAAATATCAAATGTGTTTGATATCCTCTGAAGTCAGACTCCGATATTTTGGCTTCATTCTATCATTCCATCCAGTCAGACATCCTTGCCAGGACAAGTCTAGGAAAATAAAGACATCTGGTCACCTTCATTTAGTTTAAACCTGTTTTTTGAGGAGAATAAGCAGGAGAACCTTTCTTCATGTCTATTTTAATTTTGTATAGTACTGCATGACTCCTAATCATTATAAGGTTAGTAACTGTTCTCGCTGAGCATTAAACACAATTCAGAATGTATAACCAAAATCTTGCAAGCAGATGTGTGCATTCGTATGGTTCGGTGGTCGGGTGCGTATGTGTGCGCGCGTGTGCATCCTCTGTAGTCTTAAACAGGGTCTTTCTGATACACAGTAGTCTTGGGAGTGATCCACCAATTTGTTTTCCCAGACTACACTACTGCAGAGCGTGTTTTTGTTTCGTATTTGATTTTATTTATTTTATTTATTGAGTCTCGAAAGGTCTATCCAGATTTTAGTCTGCTAAAACCTTTACCGAGCTTCACCGCTGCTGTGTACTCCTCCAGTCCACAAGGGGTGCTGTGGTGCTCACATGCTATATTTTAATAGGCCAAAAAGGCGCTAAAGTGCATCAACAGATGTTAATCCCAATCCCCTAACAGTTCTAAAAGGCTAATATGCAAATCTAAATAAGACAATTAAGAGGGTAAAATTTTAGAACTAAAAGCCCAAAATGTTTGAGACCACCGCTAAAGTTGAACACAAATAGCTTTGTGTTGATTGTAACCGGCTCTGTCCCGTCTTCTGTGCCTGCTCAAGGGCTTTTAGCATTTGTGCCGCTAGTGTACCACTGCCATTGGAAACATATTCTGCCTTATTTGGACGTCAGTCACACAGGCCAACCAATCACAAGTGCCGTAATCTCTCATCAGGCCACTCCCACCATAAACATGGTGGGTTGTCTGAAGTCAGTGCAACACATATAGTTGTTGTTGTTGTGTGATAGTAGTCTACACTGCCATTTTACCTTATCATAGCGACATGTTTGCACTGCTAGCCATTTGAAGATTAAACAAGCTGTTTATTGACAGTTTAAGGATTCACTTCACAGGCTGAGAAGCTGACGTACATACTGCCAAATTCATGCTAATGCTACTGCTTTTTGTGTTGTTGTCTCTGTGGCCAATTTCTAAGCCAGGACTGTATGTGTGTGTGTATGAAATGGGAGAAAATCTGGAGTCTTTACTATTTTATGTAACCTGAGCCTTGGAGCCTCTTTTTACCCTCACCTATGTTTGAAAAGATCATCATGATGAAATTCGCTAAATATACAAGTAGATAGCTTACTAAATAATGTTATTGTTGCATTATCGCAATTGTTTCAAAATATAAGGAAAACAGACGTATTCTTTGGTGCCTGATTGTAGCTCCATTTTACTTTTTGTTTTTAATCTGTGGATAAATTCATATTTTAATTAAAATTTTTAATCTGGATCAACTGTTTCCTGTGCCTTTGCTATTTTCATTTCATTTAGTCACCGATAAATATGGATGAAAAGTATCAGTAACTCTCAACCAGGGGGCCTCAGTGACCATCCAAGGATGACTTCAAATGAGTTAACTTTATAAATTGATATAATGAAATAATAAAACTCTTTTACAATTTATTTTTATTTTCCTTCAATAACTTTTGGTTTTATTGAAGGACATACAGTTCTTGAATGCAGAATATAAATTCGGGAATTATAATGGTTCCGTAATTTGGTATATGAAATTTTAAATATACTCAAAATAAAATGTATTTTTAATGTTTACCTAATTAGCCACATTTATACATTTAATATATTAATAAAAAAGTATGAAAAAAGCAACTTTGTCTTAATTACAACAGAGATGCCAGAAGTATGTTGGTGTATATGCAGGGAGGCCTTAACATATCGTTTTGGAGCCTCGTTGAGACAAAAAGGCTGAGAACCACTGGTATAGATCCACTAGGGACTTGTGAGAAACACGAGAAGAAGGGATGGCAAAGTGAAGTGATAAATAGAGGGGAATGAGGTAATGGTGTGAAGTGATGGGGGTGGACAGGGTGAGAACGAGTATGTGGTGGTGGGGGGTCAGGAAGAACACAAAAAGGAAGGAGCGAGGAAACAATGCAGGACAGAGACAGCGGGGCACGAGGAAGAATTGAAAAGATGGCTATCAGCTCTCATTTATGGGTGCAATCCTGGTTTACAGTCGAACCCCTGAATTCACACGAGTCAACTGTATATTACATGCTGATCATGCAAAGTTTCTGATCAAACTTAAGGGATTTTCTTAAAGGGATAGTTCACCCAAAAATGAAAATTATGTCATCATTTATTCACTCTCCACTTGTTGCAAATCTGAGTTTCTTTCTTCTGTTGAACACAAAGGAAGATATTTTGAAGAATGTTGGTAGCCAAACAGTTGACAGTAGTCATTGACTTCCATGGTATTTATTTATTTATTTTTCAATTCTATGGAAGTCAGTAGCTGCTGTTTGGTTCATATAGGTTTGGAACAAATGATGACACAATTTTCATTATTATATTTATTTCATAACATGCTAAATATGATTGCATTGTCTGGAATTTATGATTATGCATAAGATATATTTTCTTCCTTGTTGTCTGAACACAAACATCTTCACCTGAACCAACAACGGTTTCTGTTCACAAGTGGTACATGAAAAAACACCACACCACAACAAGACTTTACACAATTCTTGCCCAGATGTGCGGATGACACTTAACCACACTCGTGCATTTGCACGCTGATCTGCATGCACTCTGTGCGTTGCATGCTTCTGTTCTTCCTGTAGCAGATGTTCTCACATTGTGTCACATTATTCCGCATACCATGGCATTTAAGTCGGCTATACCCAAAGTGTTCAAAACACAGACTCATTCTGTGTAAACACAAGGCCTCAGGTGTGGGTGTGCAAGAAACCTGATTCAGCTCAACACTCTTAGAAGAACAGTGACAACAGGAAACTCATGCTCAGATCACATCAAGAGGAACCGAAAGAGCAGAACACATGACATTATGGAAACGATGTGGTTTCATTACTTGCTATATGCTGGTGATAATATGACTGGTTTTGTGGTCCAGGGTCACATAAGTCGCTGGGGTATATTTGTAGCAATAGCCAACAATACATTGTATTGGTCAAAATTATAGATTTTTCTTTTATGCCAAAAATCATGTTCCATGAAGATATTTTGTAAATTCCCTACCGTAAATATATCAAAATTTAATTTTTGATTAGTAATATGCATTGCTAAGGACTTCATTTGGACATCTTTAAAGGTGATTTTCTCAACAAAATTATTTTTTATTTTTTTGCACCCTCAGATTCCAGATTTTCAAATGATTGTATCTCGGCCAAATATTGTCCTATCCTAACAAACCATACATCAATGGAAAGCTTATTTATTCATCTTTCAGATGAGGTATAAATCTCAATTTTAAAAAACTGACCTATATGACTGGTTTTGTGGTCCAGGGTCACATAGCCTATATTTGATTTTGTTTTTTGAAGTTCAACATTTCAAATCAATATACTACCGTCAATAATATTGTTTTGGTGGGTGTTTTGTTCTGTCTGTGATTGATTTCTGGTTGTATAAGGGTTGATAAAGAATCGCACAGGTCACCGAGGTCAGAAGAAAATGTCAAGTAAGGTTATTGATTTGAGTCAGTTATATAAGACAATATCTGATTTTATATCAGAAAGAAGATCATGTGACAGAAACTAATTTACAGAGAGTCCAGGGAATTCCTTGGGCTCTCATTTACTTTCTGATTAGAGTTCCATTAAACTGCCTCTCAAATTCCCCTGTAAGAACGCCCCGCCCCGTTCCAAATACGAATAAAAGGAACGGTACGGAAAACTGCGTCATCGCCATGGGCGTCCAATGAGGGTTTGTCGTTAAATCTACCCCTGAAACGCGTGACGCGGCCTCTGCGTCATCCCTCGTCGTTTAAATGCGCGGAGCGCAGACGCCCACGAAGAACACGACGAGACTCCGGCCCGGGTTACTGCATCGGACACCAGACGAATAAACCTCAGACGCTCAGGGACAGAATCCCCTAACGTCTCGACCATAAGTCCTGGCATCTGTTTGAGAATAAAGAGCAACAAGCAAAAGGGGAATACTATCGATCGTTGGATCATTGTTTTAACGTAGTAAAGTATTTACAACCCAGATTTAAAGAATCAAAGGAACCAGAAGAACGACTTCACTCCAGCGCTCGGCGAATTCAGAAAACTCTGTGTGAGAGATTGACAAAACCGGCCTTTTAAACTCACTGCCTTCGGGGATGGGGCTTCTGTTCGCCAAACTGATGACTGTGTTCGGAGACAGAGGTAAGCCCATTTTAAAAAAGGATGTGGTTTTATGTTTTTTATTATTATGATTTTGTATTTTAGCAGCATTTAATATGATTTTAAAGTGGTCTTGTTATTCTAATTGTAGTCAAGATGGTTTTCTTGTTTTCAGTCACAAGAACATTAACCGGGTAACATTCTGTGCTGGCTTTTGAGAAACTTAACATGTTGTCCTCTTCAGGGCTTTTACTAATACTCTTGAGTTCTTAATGGTTAACGTGTTTTCAAACTCCGGATAAAGGCCATTGTGAACATTGTTCCACATTTGTCGTTTTGTAAGACGGTCGACTCCTCTAACTCTGCATTACGATGTTGTTTGGTAACATGCAACCAATCATAAACGCCCTCAGCTCGTATTCATTAAATATTCATTAGCTTGGTTTGTTTTCTAAAACTCGCACGCGTTGTTTAATTGGTCTAACAGCGACACTAATTAGTCGAACTTGTTTTTACTGTGTTTCAGATTTTAAATGACTTCCACTCAAAACTTTCACACATGAATAAGTTCATATTTGTACTTTTAGTCCAGTCAATGCTACTGACCTCATAAATAGCCAAGTAAGAAGGTTAATCCAGAATGTTTATAAATGTACAGTGTACATTTTTTTCAACCTTAGCAAAGTACAGGATGAAATGTGAAACCAGATTACCCAGGGTTAATACTGACCCAGGTTTCGAATGTTAAAAGCCCAGTTTAGTGGCCCTAATAACATGTCATTGACAAATACGTATGTTTATGCAAGTCTGTGTTCTGTCTGTACACGATAAGATTGTACATGACAGTGAGGTTCAAAGATCGTAGGCGTTTTGCTTACTTATAGGTATTCTGGACCAATTTACCCAACTTTTCTGAACTTTGTTAAACCCAAACAGATATAGATCACTGAGCACTGTGTTCTTAGAAATGCATTGCGTGTATGTTAATCAGGTTGATGTTATCAGTTGACATTGTCATACAGAATAGATTAAACAAAGTCTGATTTTTTTTCTTCTCTCTCTCTCTCTTTTTAGAACACAAAGTAATTATTGTCGGTTTGGACAATGCCGGGAAGACCACCATCCTCTACCAGTTGTAAGTGTTTTTCTTTTTGAAAGCATAAACCGGAGAAGCACATGACTTTTGTCAGTCTGTTATTACATGTTACCTGTTTCCACTCAGCTTTTGAACCTTGCACACTGTTCTTTCCAGTTTAACTAAAGAAGCGGTGCAGACTTCTCCCACAATTGGCAGCAACGTAGAGGAAATTGCTGTAAAGAAAACGCGCTTCCTCGTCTGGGACATTGGTGGTCAGGAGAGTCTCCGAGCTAGCTGGAACTCGTACTACTGTAACACAGAGGTGTGTGTCATTAACCTGCGTGCCTTGCTAATGTGACCGGAAATATGTAAAACTCTCATGATTGTTCTTTCCCTACTGCTTAGAGGCAGATACAATATATTATTACCAACTTTATAGTCTTTATAAAATGTATAATCTGCCTCTCTAAACGTAACAGATTGTCATCCTGGTGGTTGACAGCACTGATCGAGAACGCCTGACTGTAACTAAAGAGGAGCTTCATCACATGCTTGCACATGAGGTTAGTTTGCATTCAGCTGCTTCATGACTCAGTTGTTATGACTATTTCATGATAGGTATTTCATGCACTTTGAATGTGTAGTATCAGATTCTGGGTTTAATAAAAATGTTTATTTATTTTACGTGATTTTATTTGTTTATTATTTGTATATGTTCAAAACAGTGTAACTATAGTATTTTTATCAATATTTTGATTTGTTTCCTATATTTCTAAGTTCTAATTGTAGTTACATTTTTAGTCGTTTTGTTATGCTTTTGTCATTTTATAAAATGTTTTCCTCCTTTTTTTTATTATTATTTAGGGTTAATTTATCTTTATTTCAGTTTTAACTGTAGCTACTTTATTTACAGTTAGTCAGTTTAGTGCTTCAACTTAAACTTGTTTCAGTTAGTTGCCAAAGCAACATTTGTAATTTTCATTTAGTTTGTTTGTTAGTAATATTTGTTTTATTTTTATTTCAGCTTAATTTTTTTATATAATTTATTTTAAAAAATGTTTTAGTAGTTTTAGTTAGCAATAATCTCCCTGATTCAAAATAATATCTCTACTTAAAAAGGCATTGTTTCCAATCTTAGAAGCCATAATTTATATCAGGAGAAACATAGCCTATTTGAGATTCAAATTGTGGATTTGAGACTTTAGTCTTTGCAACTTTACAGATCTTCTTTATGCACCAAGAGCTTGTAACACTCCAAAGAGAAAGGAAAAATTGAAATCGCGTCATATGACCCCTTTAACTGTTTTGAACATTATTCTTTATTGTTGACAATTTCATTTCATTCCTTCTCCTCCTTGTGTGTCCACACAGGATCTGCAGAACGCATCCGTGCTGGTTTTGGCGAATAAGCAGGACATGAAGAACAGCATGTCTGCTGCAGAGATCTCTCAGAGTCTGACTCTCAGCTCGCTCAATGCTCGCTCCTGGCACATCCAGGCCTGCTGCGCACTCACTGGAGAAGGGTATGTGTGTTTTCTAGGAGTGTGTATGTTTACCTGAGTGTTTGACTTGTTTAAAATCTTTCCAAGTCCCTGATCTGAGTGAAAGCCTGTGTATTTAATGTGCACCCACCTCTTTTTCTTCCCTCTACAGCTTACCAGCCAGTCTAGATTGGATGCGCTCCCGTGTTGTGGCGAATTAGTCCAGCAACGGTGCTTCTTAAACCTCTGGAACTGCTGAAAGAGAGATCAGGCCTACTTAAGACTTTTCATCCAGCTCTCAGTGCCTCTGTCTGAGTAATCCTCAAATACTGAATCCTGGAGGAACGCGCTTCACCCACTTACTCTGGATACCAGAACGAGCCTGGAGACTGTGTGTGTGTGAGAGAATGTGTGTGTGTATATAAACGTTTGTGTTTGTACATTTATGTGACTCCGTTCTAGAGGTCCACGTGTTTACATTACTGACTTTTGCAGTGATCTGACCTGATCATGATGTGTTGTCGCCACTGTATTCACCTCCGGCTGTGCTGACGGCTCCGCTTCTCACGTGGAGTTATTGTCTACAGGCATCCATCTCAAAGGGGTGGGGGGGGGTGATGGTTCACATGCCTGTACTGACTCATGATGAGCCACTAAGCTATTGAACAAGCATTACTTGAAGTATTTAAAGGGAATTTATTTTTGTATGTTCTATAGATGTGAGCATGCAGAATGGAACAAGTGTTCAAGTATTTTATTTTTGAAAGTATATTGGATATTCATAGTATGTTTCTTATGATTTTGTACAAAAATGTTTTTGTACAAATAAAAATCTACTAAAAACATGCCTTTTGTCTCTGACAAATATACTTAGCCTGGGTTCAAAATTTATCTGACTGTTGAGTAGGGACACAGACCAAGCGAGATAAAGACAATCTATGATTATCAGATCAAACCGAAGCTGACTACAGCTTAATTTCCATTGATCATTCATATGATAATCTGTCCTGTCCTTTTATAGATCCATATGCAAATGCATTAAAGCCAACAACTGACCTAGTTGCTATGCATGCTGTGTGCATTTTGATTTGCTAATGCATTAAGGTATATATCATTGTCAGTGGACAATCTGTCCCTAACTATCTAGGTTTCTGAATGGCTTGTTT
>NW_015505206.1:812560-814249 GCF_001515645.1 Sinocyclocheilus grahami | reverse complement strand
TCTTAGAAGCCATAATTTATATCAGGAGAAACATAGCCTATTTGATAGTAAAATACTTTCAAATTGTGATAAAACCATGCAAATAACGCTTGTTTTCCATGATGTTGTTGTTTTTTCACTAAATGGACACGAAAGAATGTTGTTGTTTTTTTTGTTTTGTTTTTTTTTCTCATTTATATTCACCAATATAACAACAAACATATTTTATTGACAACATTTTAACGTGATTAAAATGTCATCTAGGGACTTTTTAAATATGCAAACAAATGATTGAATCGGGCTTTCAGGGTTGGGTTAGACCAGCCCAAGTGAAACTAGCCCTATTCTTAACTCTTTTAAACATTCTTCTTTAATGTTGAGGGTTTAATTCCATTGCTTCTCCTCCTTGTGTGTCCCCCCCCACAGGATCTGCAGAACGCATCCGTGCTGGTTTTGGCGAATAAGCAGGACATGAAGAACAGCATGTCTGCTGCAGAGATCTCTCAGAGTCTGACTCTCAGCTCGCTCAATGCTCGCTCCTGGCACATCCAGGCCTGCTGCGCACTCACTGGAGAAGGGTATGTGTGTTTTCTAGGAGTGTGTATGTTTACCTGAGTGTTTGACTTGTTTAAAATCTTTCCAAGTCCCTGATCTGAGTGAAAGCCTGTGTATTTAATGTGCACCCACCTCTTTCTCTTCCCTCTACAGCTTACCAGCCAGTCTAGATTGGATGCGCTCCCGTGTTGTGGCGAATTAGTCCAGCAACGGTGCTTCTTAAACCTCTGGAACTGCTGAAAGAGAGCTCAGGCCTACTTAAGACTTTTCATCCAGCTCTCAGTGCCTCTGTCTGAGTAATCCTCAAATACTGAATCCTGGAGGAACGCGCTTCACCCACTTACTCTGGATACCAGAACGAGCCTGGAGACTGTGTGTGTGTGTGTGTGTGTGAGAATGTGTGTGTGTATATAAACGTTTGTGTTTGTACATTTATGTGACTCCGTTCTAGAGGTCCACGTGTTTACATTACTGACTTTTGCAATGATCTGACCTGATCATGATGTGTTGTCGCCACTGTATTCACCTCCGGCTGTGCTGACGGCTCCGCTTCTCACGTGGAGTTATTGTCTACAGGCATCCATCTCAAAGGGGTGGGGGGGGGTGATGGTTCACATGCCTGTACTGACTCATGATGAGCCACTAAGCTATTGAACAAGCATTACTTGAAGTATTTAAAGGGAATTTATTTTTGTATGTTCTATAGATGTGAGCATGCAGAATGGAACAAGTGTTCAAGTATTTTATTTTTGAAAGTATATTGGATATTCATAGTATGTTTCTTATATGATTTTGTACAAAAAAATTTGTGCAAATAAAAATCTACTAAAAACATGCCTTTTGTCTCTGACAAATATACTTAGCCTGGGTTCAAAATTTATCTGACTGTTGAGTAGGGACGCAGACCAAGCGAGATAAAGACAATCTATGATTATCAGATCAAACCGAAGCTGACGACAGCTTAATTTGCATTGATCATTCATATGATAATCTGTCCTGTCCTTTTATAGATCCATATGCAAATGCATTAAAGCCAACAACTGACCTAGTTGCTATGCATGCTGTGTGCATTTTGATTTGCTAATGCATTAAGGTATATATCATTGTCACTGGACAATCTGTCCCTAACTATCTAGGTTTCTGAATGGCTTGTTT
>NW_015505206.1:780841-812324 GCF_001515645.1 Sinocyclocheilus grahami | reverse complement strand
GGTTGAGTACAAATATCTGGATAGCATTGCTCAAGATATGCTTAACCAAATGACAGAGGCATGTATATGATTTTAAGTCTTAAGCCTTTTAATATTTAACAAACAAATATTAAATGCTGTTACTAAACAGTGTTTCAGCCTACAGACCTGTGTTGATGAAATATATGTAGGTGACCTATTGTAATAGTCAATAGATAACAATCATTGAAATGAGCATGTCTCATTATTTAAAATGTTGTGTGTATGGGATAAATGGGAGTTCCTGCTTCCATCGATGACAGTGTGGGCTTGCTGAGTGAGCAAAGATGATGACAGTCTATCCATGCTTTCTCCTTCTGCTGAGTCATTAAATGAGTGCAAAATAATGAAATGATTGCTTATGTAGTCAGTTAGGGTGTGTGTTTGGTAAGCAGGCCCTGTGTCTGTGTGTTACTGGTAGGTGAGATTTTAAGGTCTTGCAGATTCAATTGAAGGCTTCCGGTTCTTTGCTTATATTATTGTTCAGATTTGTGATTAGTTATGTGTGTATTCACATTGGTTTCTTGCATCTACCCATGTGGTCTGATTACTATAAAGGAGAACTCACATAGGGGGCACCCAAATTTGAACCAGGGACCTCTTGGTCTGCCGTCAAACCACTGAGCTATACCCCCACAGTAACAGCTCACAACCTAACGGTTCATCTATAACAACGTATTTAAAGGTGTGTATGACAGTCTGAGTTTGTTTTATATATTTTCTTTCCATTCAAATAGATTAATATGGGTTTACAGGGATAAAACTCTTCTAGTTCAAGTTGTTACTTCACTCTATAAAGGAGGTGTTTCTTGCCTGCAATGATCTAATGAAGCAATGGGTCTTCATGGCCACCCCTGCTACAGAGTGGAAAGCAGTATTAAAATGGTGGAGTGAAAAATACAAAAAATATTAAACTGTGAATTATTTTATCAAAGCAGCTGGAAGAAATTCCTTGGCTTGGGGTATTTGTGTTACAATCCACTGTTCTGCATATCACACTTGCAGGCTCAGGATCATCTACTGATAGTTAAAGATGTCATGCTTGCCTATTTAAATTCACTTATTTATCGGGACGAGCTACTGTGAACATGACCACATGACCCCCCCCCCCCCCCCAAAAAAAAAAACAATATCAGAATATACTAAATGTGAGTGACACATCTGGCCACAAATCAATTGGGACAATATCTATTGGGAAGTATTAATGTTCCTTCTATTGGTCTGTACTTATGATTTACTAAGATCTTAACAAATGTGTAAGAAAGAAAGAAAGATTGCATACTGGCAGAAAAAAAGACATGGGGACAAAGCGACATGAGAACATGCATGCATAGGGTTTGTACAACGGAGTGCGGATCCAAATGCAAGGCTTTATTCCAGAACTAATACCAAGGTAGTGAGGGTCAGAACACCAGCGAACAACAATAACAGAGGCAAGGCAAAAGGGTCATTCATAAAACAGGCAATTGTCAGGGCAGGCAGCAAGCAATAACAAAAACAAGGTAACAGTCCAGAGTAAAAAAAACAACAAGAAAACTAGGAACACAGGAAAACACTGAAAGGCTAACCAACATTTAATCACCAGCGAAGACAGAGAGTGTGTGTGCTATTCTTATAGTCCTACTAATATGAGGCAGCTATGAACTGATAATGAGTGCTGATGGGTCCGGGCAAAAGATGATGGGAAATGGAGTCCTGAGTGAATAGCAAAGTACAGAATGGAGTGCACTCCAGCTGGAGATTGTGACAGTGTTTACTTAGAAACAAATCCAATTCTGTGGAAATCAGTCTATATTTCTGGTCCTAGGCCTGTCAATCATAGTTACAAAGGGGAAAATTTGTATGGTGCTAGAATGAGCAAGTTAATCACACTATGCATGAGGAAACCAACTTTCATTAAAACATTGTTCTGTGATTACATTTCACAAGAACAATACCGTAAAGGCTAGAATACATCACACCATTTTACCCCGATTTTCAGCCTTTAGCTTCAGGTTATGAATAAATATAAAATGAAATCAAATATGTTTTATATTCTAAAGGTGATTTTGGAACATATTCTTTTCATTTCTAACGCTCGTGTCTCTTAGCAACGAGGCGCGTGTTTCTGCACAGCTTGAGTCTAGTTTGTGGTCCTCAGTGGTTTATGATGCACCGTTTTTCTAACCATTTACCAAGTCGACAAGTGTATAATGCCTAATGTTTTAAAATCTGTTCAGCCTTTGCGTTTACAAACAAAAGCCTCTAGATATATAAATAGTTTATTACTGAGCTGTGTCTGCATTGTCCTCAGCAACGAAAATAGCCAAATGACTGCAATATTCCGATTACTCTGGTATGGCCACACCAATAGCTCTTGCTAAAAAAGTGATATAAAGTGAGATTAAGTGAACATGTTACAAAGTGTCTATTATTCGTTTTATAATATTCAGATTTCAGACCTTCCACCAGATTCTTGATCAACGGCGTTCTCTGATCTGTTTCAGCTTTGTTTGGGGAGACATCTAGTGGCTAAGCACACAACTAGCCTACATGCAATCCTCTCCAAATAAATACAGTAGACATTTTGATTTCATGACACTTTCATCAGATTAAATTGTGCGTTATTACAGATAACTGTATGTAGCTCAGTGAGTTTGCCTGTGCCTGTTTTCTTTTTGCAAAGCAGTTTGTCCTGGGTTCGACTCTGAGCAATATTCACATACTTTCATTGTCATCTTACTATTGTGCTTGTTGGCCTAAACAACAACAAACAGTTGGTTTAACAACTTTTTAAGAAAAATCTTTAAAAAAAGAGAGATAAAACACTCCATGTAGACATGAGTGGATCCAGATCTGTGTGTGGTAACCAGGTCCTGTCTGTGTGTTATTGCTTGTTGATATTCATGGCAGGTTTCATCAGTCTGGCCTATGTTATCCCCAAAGTCTATTTGAAAACCCTACCAGAAGTTTCTGTTCAATTGCAAGTGTTTTGGGAAAAACAGGGGGCACTCGGATTTGAACCGGGGACCTCTTGATCTGCAGTCAAATGCTCTACCACTGAGCTATACCCCCACCTGCAGTAACTCAGCACAGGTGATGCTTTCACAGGTTAGTCACTCAGGCCTGATGTGTTTATAATGGGTGTGTATACAGGTGTGAGTGTGTGTTTTGTGTTTGTTCTGAGCCTCCTGTGGCAATACCCAGAAATGACTAATAATCAGGATTTTGTTTTGTTTCTTTAAATGTGGTTGAGTCCACAAAGTATGAAAATCTGTTAAACAATTATATAATGCCGTAGTTTTGCCATATGCTATAGTCCATTTATGACTGTCATTTTTTTTCAGGTAGGGGGGCTGGGGCTAGTTGTCACACATTATACCCCAGGTAAGATCCGCATTGGTCACTAAATCTTTACTAAAAATAAATTAATTATTAATAAAGAAATTTACAAAAACTATTAAAAAAAATAATAATTGCCACCAATATTGCCCAAGAAATGTAAATGTAAATTGTAACCTAACAACAAAATCTGTTAAACAAATGCTACATTCAAAAAAACAAACAAACATAAGTTTATGTAAGGCCTGTTTTTTTTTTACTGTGCAATTAATAACCTGTATAAATTTAGAATGATTAAATCACATGCCAATATTATATTATATAAAATTTATGAAAAATACCGTTGTCCTGAAATAAATATCTGTACACAGTTAATATCTACCTTCGTTACACAATTGACATGTACAGTCAGGTCCGGAAGTACTGGGACACTGACTGAGTTTTTGTGCTTTTGCCTTTATACACCACTACAATGGATTTGAAATAAAACATTCAAGATTTGACTGAAGTGCAGACTTTAAGCTTTAATTCAAGGGGTTGAACAAAAATATAACATTAGGAATTACAACCATTTTTATACACAGCATATATAAAGGAGCTCAAATGTAATTGGACAAATAATTTTTGTCCATTTTTATGAACATTTTATTTATGAAATATCAAATGTTCATTGTTCATATTTTGTTGAGAATCCTTTGCAGGCAAAGACTGCCTTAAGTCTGGAACTCATGGACATCACCAGAGACTGGGTTTGCTCCTTTGTGATGCTTTGCCAGGACTTTACTGCAGCTGACTTCAGTTGTTGTTTGTTTGAGGGTCTTTCTGCCTTTAGTTTTGTCTTCAGAAAGTGAAATGCATGCTCAATCGGTTTGAGTTTAGGAGACTGACTTGCCCATTGCAGAATATTCAACTTTTTTACCTTCAAAAACTCCAACTTTGCTGCATTTGGCTGAATCTGGGCAGATATATCCCTATACACTTCAGAATTCATCCGGCTGCTTCTGACTTCTGTTACGTCATCACTAAACACCAGTGACCCAGTGCCACTGGAAGCCATGCATGCTCATGCCATCACACTGCTCCACCATGTTTCACAGATGATGTATGCTTTGGATCATGAGCTGTTCCTAGCCTTCTCCATACTTTTTATGTTCTCGTCATTCTGGTACAGGTTGATCTTAATTTCAGCCATCCAAAGAATGCATTTACAGAAGTGATCTGGCTTTTTTAGATGTTTTTTGGCAAAGTCTAATCTGGTCTTGTTTGCACCTTGTGGTGAACCCTCTGTATTTGCTCTTGTGAAGTCTTCTCTTGATTGTAAACTTTGACAGTGACATGCCTACCTCCTGGAGAGAGTTCTTCTCTTGGCTGGATGTTGTGAAAGGGTTTTCTTTACCATGGAGAGGATCCTCCGATCATCAACCACTGTTGTCCTCTGTGGACGTCCAGGCTGTGCTGAGCTCACCAGTGCGTTCTTTTTTTCTCAGACTGTTGATTTGGCCATTCCAAATGTTCCTGCTATCTCTCTGATGGATAAGTTTTGTTTTTGAAGCCGAACAACTGTCTGTTTCACTTGTATGGAAAGATCCTTTGACCGGATGATGTGGGTTCACAGCAACAGCTTCCAAATGCAAACGGCACACTCAAGACCTTTTACCTGCTTAATTGATGAAGAAAAAACGAAGGAATAGCCCACATCTGTCCATGAAATGGCTTTTGAGTCAACTGTCCAATTACTTATGGTCCCTTGAAAAAGGGGGAGGTACATATGAAAGAGCTGTAATTCCTTAACCTTTCCTCCAATTGTGATGAGAATACCCTCAAATTAAAGCTCAGAGTGTGCACTTTAAGCCCATATTCATGTAACTGTAACTTGAATATATTTTGGTCAGCAGCTAAAATAATAAAAATGTGTACCCTTGTCCAAATATATATGGACCTGGCTGTATATCAGTATGGTGCTCGTGCATTTACATGTTTAGCCAACAACTATAACAAAAATACAGTGCAATTGAAATTTTAGTTCGGAGACAAGACACGTTTGTCTAATAGCCTCTAAACCGGCTTATAGCTACTGAGATGTAGCCATTGTGACGATCCCTGTGTGACAACTAGCCCCACTCTCCCCTACAACAGGAAGATGCCAATGAAAACATATGAAGTGAGCAATACCCACATTTACTGAACCGTGAGTATGACAAAAACACAAAAGAGATGTAGGTAGGCTTTTCCTACACCGAAATGCATGTAGTTGCACATATAGCCACCAGATATCGCTCGAACAAAGGGCGACAGAAACGACAACTCTAACGCTAAGGTATTTTTGGCGCATCCGATTCGAAACCGAATCACACTCTGCTTTGGATAGAATTTGGATTTAGACTTGTGTGAAAACTGGTTTACATGAACCAGTGTTTAGCTGTGTCAGTATTGCTCAAAGTTTGAATATGCTGAACGCACATTATGTAAAAACACTTTGTTATCACAGTTTATTCTAGAAGGTGATAGTTTGGCTGAATAGGCAGTGCGAGGGCAGGTACACTCCCAATATGTCTGTCACTAACATGCGCTTGATGATGGTGGGTTTAACACAGCTCAAACCGAAGAGAAACGCAAGATAAGATCAGCTTTCGTCATTTAACTCATTAGCATTCTTTTCGAATGCTGAAGAATTCTAGAAATACTCGCGAGAGAGAAAGTCTTCCGCGGAGTGCCCTTGCGCGGGCGCGCGCAGCAGGACACAGCGGCAGTGCGCGCGCCTTCCGCGTCTGATTGGTTCGCTGACAGTCAGCCAGCGGTGCGAACCGGACTTCATCAACGGACAGCGATCGGTATCAACCCAAGCAGTGCTCTGCGGACCGGCTCCCCGTCTCCGTACAATTCCTCCGAAATGAATCCACTGTGTAGCAGATGTAACCGAGTGGTGTATCCCACGGAAAAAGTGAATTGCCTTGACAAGGTAAGGCTAAGCGAAACTTAGCATTCGCTAGCAAAGCTTAACGTTACACCTCTGGCTGTGAGGATGGGGTATATTATATACATGTATAGATTTGTTTGTGTATAATACAGATTATTTTTTTTTAAATGTGGCTTAAAAGAAACCGTTTCCGATGACTCTTGAGAATGTGGGCAGAGCGGAAACGCGTAACGTTAAGCGAACGGGCTAGCAACCAAAAAGCCTCGATTGTGACAACTTCACAGCACGCTACAAGTTGTCCGTGGCTTACTCGTTTTTCTCAGTGCGAATATCGTGTGGTATCGACAGAAATGGCGGCGGGAGTCGTTATTTTTCAAACCAACGCTTGCTCTTGGCCTCGGTCGCGAGGAGGTTTGTTTATGACGTGTCAGTCTGGGACCCAAAAACCCCAAACGGCCCGAGTCCTGTCGACAGTATACTCTTATAACAGCAGCCCCAAAACGGGTTTATACGCGCGGCTGGGTTTTTCACGATCTCGCTTTTTGTCATCCAGCCTGGTTTGCAGATGTGCAACTTCTAGGGTGTATAACGTTGAGAGGCCTGTAAAAAAAAAAAAAATGCGCTTTTCGGTACAATGTTACATGCATTGTTGAAATTTCACCCTAACGTTTACATGATGTGCACATCTAGCATGTTTACCAACTGGCCAGAGGAAGTGTTGCTTCTCGACACGCTTGTGAAACGTTTTCTATCCAGACCCCACCCCCTCTTAACCCATATCCTTATCGCTCTCGATTTGAGTGGTGAAATCTTGAGTTTTGAATTGCTTTAGATGCTCCAGAGGGTGGGGTCGCCTTCTTTTATTTTCATGCAGCGCAAGTGTTTGCGAGGGAGAGAAACTGGGGCGGAGTGTTAACGCGTGTATTTCAAACCAACGCTTGCTCTTGGCCTCGGTCGCGAGGAGGTTTGTTTATGACGTGTCAGTCTGGGACCCAAAAACCCCAAACGGCCCGAGTCCTGTCGACAGGACTATACTCTTATAACAGCAGCCCCAAAACGGGTTTATACGCGCGGCTGGGTTTTTCACGATCTCGCTTTTTGTCATCCAGCCTGGTTTGCAGATGTGCAACTTCTAGGGTGTATAACGTTGAGAGGCCTGTAAAAAAAAAAAAAAACATGCGCTTTTCGGTACAATGTTACATGCATTGTTGAAATTTCACCCTAACGTTTACATGATGTGCACATCTAGCATGTTTACCAACTGGCCAGAGGAAGTGTTGCTTCTCGACACGCTTGTGAAACGTTTTCTATCCAGACCCCACCCCCTCTTAACCCATATCCTTATCGCTCTCGATTTGAGTGGTGAAATCTTGAGTTTTGAATTGCTTTAGATGCTCCAGAGGGTGGGGTCGCCTTCTTTTATTTTCATGCAGCGCAAGTGTTTGCGAGGGAGAGAAACTGGGGCGGAGTGTTAACGCGTGTAATGGGCGTTAAGAGCACATTAATCGATTGGCCTTGAACGAAGCAGCTTGAGGAATGACTATACAGACCTGTAATGCGTGAATAAAGACGTGCGGTGTATCTAAGATTAAACGTGGGGGCGTTTGATGGCACACCTCCCACAGATGTTGTCACAAACAGCACTGACCGCACACACGTACACAAGTTAGTTCCCGTTCATTGCCTGGAGGAGAGGCCTCGCGCCCGTAAGTTGCTTCATACTGTCGTTTTGTTGAGGCATGCCGATGCTTCGCTCAGCTTGAAAGGAGGCCAACCATCGCTTGTCATTCTGCTTCAGTGCTTGAGCTCATCAGCTGTCACTCTGGAGAACATCTGGCACCCAAAGAGAGATGGTCTGGGTACTGATGTGTCATTTTAAGAGAGAGTGCCCCCAAAAATGAATATTAACTCGTCCTTGTGGTGTTCGATAAGCATAGGATTTTTGGTGTGGCACACAGAAAGAGAAGTTTAGCCAAATGACTAGACAGCCCTTTTCCAGACAATAGCCGTAGATAATGAATATCAAGCTTCAAAAAGAAAAACTTCTTAGAATATCAGTTAGATTTTTTTCTTTTAGTTTGTTAGAAATGATTACTTCTTTTATTCAGCTAGGCATTAAATTGATCAAAAATGGTAGTAATAATATTTAAAATGCTACAAAATATTTCCATTAAAAACTTCTTTTGTACTTTCTATTCATCAGTGAATCCTAAAAAAATGTATCACACTTTTTTTGCACAAAAATATTAAGCAACCTAATTGTTTTAACTTTGATAATGATAATACATGTTTCTTGAGCACTGAATGAGTATATTAATATGGTTTCTGAAGGATAGTGTGAGTAATGATGCTGAACATTCAGCTTCAACAAGTTTATATAGTATAAGAATAAATTACATTTTTAAATATATTAAACTAGAAAACAATTATATTAAATAGTAATAATATTTCACAGTATTACTTTGAATTTACTGTGTCTTTAAATAAATAAATGCAGCCTCTGTGAGCATAAGATACTTGAAAACATGAAAAAATTGTGCTGACCTTTTGAATGGTAGTGTAACTGAATATCAAATCTACACAGTAGTGCATTTATGAGTAAATTGTATTAGAGGGTTTGAAGTAGATGTTTTTAGTATAATGCAAAGATGCTGCCAAGCCGAACAGCATAAAATAAAGATCATTGCAGAAAATGTTTGATATCATATACATTTATCTATCAGTAAAACACTGTGCGCTATACTATTGTAAGCTAATTTTAGTGTGTAGTCTATAGATAGAATATGCCATTAATTATTCCATTGTAATACATTAGGAATCTCTTATACCTCTCTACAGATCTTCCCTCGTGCTTCTTCTGGTCTGTTTTCTTATATTTTCCCTGCTTCTTCCCTTCTAAACTGTTAGCAACAGACTAGATACCTAAAAAAGCATTTTGAAGTACATGAGTGGAGGTGGGGGGTTAGTTATTTTTGGGTATGAACGGAATCTCTGCTCAAGTCTGTGCTAGCAGCTTCCTCTCCCTGGGAGTGCAGTATAGATGCATAATTTTGTTACTCATGCACTTGTGTTCAAACTACTACATTCCAGCTGACTGGTAAGAAAGTGTTGGATATAGGCCTAGAAAGACAAAAATACCATCTAGATCAGGGTTCCTCAAATCTTGCCCTGGAGGGCCAATGCGCTGCAGAGTTTAGCTCCAACCCTGATCAAACTCCCCTACCTGTGATTTTCTTATGATCCTGAAGACACTGGTTTGCATACTAGCATTAGCATGATAGCATGCTCAGGTGTGTTTGATTGGGGTTAGAGCTAAACTCTGCAGGAAAGTGGATCTCGTGGGCCAGATTTGAGGATCCCCGATCTAAATTATAGGCATTGCAGCATGCATGACTAGCTGCATAGATGGAATTTAGGGCAGTGGGTCAGGTCAGTCCCCCCCAGTCCATTTTCAGTCTCTCTGTGTGTGGTCTCTTATCACTGAAACACTGCTATGGTCAACATTAACTAAGGAAGCTGGTAATCAAAGTCTAGTATAAATTACAGCTGCGTACTTTATTGTATAGCTGTTGAAGGCCAGTATCTCAGTCAGGTTGTTTCCCAGCATTTGTTGTTTAGTTGTGGATCATTCTTTGTTTTTCCCTTATGTTGCAAGAAGCTGGGAAAATGGTGATGTAACTCAGTTAGTAACCACTTGACAACCAGTGTGATCCAGATGGGTGTATATAAAATGTCTGTGCCGTTAAAACTGATGCATTCACACAGAAAAAAACATGTCTACTTTAAATAAACATAACCTCAAGTTGGGTTTCTTTTTTGACACACGAGGTGCCGGTTCCTCTTTTTCTTTTCAAGTGCTTTCAAAGAACAAGCACTCCATTGTTTTTTGTATTTAATCCTGAGAGTGAACTGACTGTGTAACAGCCATAGTGACTGAATTAGCAACGCTGAGGGATCTGACGGGCTTCATGTCATTTGCTCTTTTTATCTTTCCCAACTCGGTTGCAGACAATTTCCCTATTTCATTTGCATACACCTCCCAATACAAACACAATTTAAAGCTTTAATCACTCTGTGTCTCTCTCTTTCAGTACTGGCATAAAGGATGCTTTAGCTGTGAAGTCTGTAAGATGACTCTAAACATGAAGAACTACAAAGGCTTTGAGAAGAGACCATACTGTAATGCGTAAGTATCTCTGCTCTGTGAATTTTGTGTGTTATATGTCTACTTTTATTATGTGTTAGCTTTTTTGCTACATATTCCTCAAGTTACCATGAAATAAATGTATGTTATTTTATTATGTTTCTATGTCACTGGTGTGTTTTACTTGGAAATATGTCATAATACAAAAATAAATTCAGTCACAGTTTCCGTTTCACTGTGGCTTTAAAGTCACAAGCTGCATCCGGAATTGTATACCATCTAGTAGGTACTGTATTTGGTTTTAAAACTTACTTCACAACCATTAAAGTAAATTTTATTTAGTATGAATAAAATATGGACGTGCTATTTCCGCCATGTTGTTAGTGTCACATGACCTACCAGAGTCAGTTGCAAGTCCTCAAAGCAATAAGCCTAAATCATCCAGGTGATTTTCGTCTATTAAGAATATAATATTAGGAATAATTCGGACATATTATGCTTTTCTCATTTTTCATCTACTATGAAAGTAGGCATATTTGGACGCAGCAACCGTCAATTGCCATTTGCAACCCTATTTTAGTTAGTTAAGATATTTAACAAGAAAAAAAATCAATATATACACAGGGGTTGATATTGAGCATTAGCTGGATTATTAAAATGTAGCCAGATAAAATGCAAGGTTTCTAAAACAAGGTCTATTTGACAAGTGGCTAACTGTTTCCAGTAACTGGCTTGGCTTAAATGATGTTAGCGGAAAAAAATTGTCTCTCAAAAGAAGAGGAAGTTAGTACATTTTGAAGATACAAAGATAGACACTGTTGTCTTTTGAATGACGTGCACTGATGAATCTTTCGCAATAAGACAAGAAACATGCATTAAGAAAGCAAACCGAGCCTATTTTGATATAATGTTATACTTTAATTGTTTCTGATTGCCCTTTGTCTCCGTTAGTGTTAGTTGATCATGGAAAGGTCACGTCTGCGAACACAGTAGCTGGCTTGTGCATGCATTCGGTCGAAGGGTATTGAAGGGAAATTCCTATTTTCAAAACAATGACCCATACACGCGTACACAAATTAGTTAAATTCTCTGGAATCCACTTCTGATCACTAATAGTCTTGTGAGTCCGATACCTCAGCTATAGCATTCCTGTTGTTAAAAGGTTACCATTCATACTTCAAGTTGCAGTGTTTTATTGCAGACCGCCAGGCCTAGCATGCTGCTTTGACATGGCTAGAGTACGTTTATAAAGTAACGATGACCAGCTGGCATACAAAATATGCAAATGTATCCATTTTGTGAGTGCCGGTGTATCTCAAGGTCCTTATTTCTCACTCTCACACACTTCTGTAATACACCAGGGGATTGTAGTCTTTATTTAGCAAATGATTTATGTCTGTCCCTCTGTCTAGATCTGCTTCTTCCACTGTTTACTCAGTCCTTATTATGAAGATAATCTGAGTAAGTGAGCATGGCAAAGTAATTTCCTCTTGCATCCAACAGATAAAGGCCTGTTTGCTTCTCGGAGTGATGGTCTGATGACACGTCCACCGGAAGTAAAAAACATCT
This sequence comes from Sinocyclocheilus grahami, assembly GCF_001515645.1. Classification (NCBI taxonomy): domain Eukaryota; kingdom Metazoa; phylum Chordata; class Actinopteri; order Cypriniformes; family Cyprinidae; genus Sinocyclocheilus; species Sinocyclocheilus grahami. The sequence goes on along the minus strand of NW_015505206.1, from coordinate 800,355 downwards.
GATTGGATTTCGTTGGGATTGTCTGTTAACTGATATTAACACAGAAATCAGATGGGATTCCTAAGTGTCATTTATCTGTTTATGTTTGCTTTCCTCTCTGTATCTATGTGCTTTGAGTGTGAATTAACCACATCTCTTGTCTCTAATAAAAGTCGTGTATTGGACTGCCAACCTTAGGCAAAAATATTATTAGCTGCAAATGATAATCAGCAGATCTCAGCACTCAACAATACATATTTTCACTGATGGTGCAGTCGGGTCAGGAGTTTGTATTTGTAGTTTTACTTGCCCAAAACCTTAACTAAGTTCTCATCTTGCCCACTGATCTACATTCATTTTTATATAGATCAGTGAATTTGCCATTATGATGTCATCTAGTGACATTTAGCTACCAGTTTTAGCTACTTTCAATTGAAAGCAGTTGGCAACACTGCAACTCACACACTGGCGAGTAAAATCTGAGAATTTATTAGCCATTGGCTAATATTAGACATCATCTAGTCGCCCAGAGTGAAGATTTAGTCACATATGCGAGTGATTTACTCGCAATGTAGAGGGTTGAGTCTATATTTGGTTTACAGAGCATGTGTTGTATTATGTGGAGGTTGCCTGCAGCAACACAGCGTCTGTGTACTATACGGAGGTTTACTAAGCAGACAGGGTGTCCTCCTGTGGTAACCAGGAACGGACTGCGTTTTGATTGGCTCAGTTGTCGTGTTAATATGATTCATCTGAATTCTGAATCGGCTCTGTTAAATCCTTTTGTGGCACACTATATGTTATATGCTTACACGATTAACTAACTGTAGTTAAAAGATTACAACTGTATTACGAAATGATTACGACTTTATTACCAAATATATCAGTTAATGTAATTGTAATTTGTATTCTCTGTTGTACAGTTCTGTTATTTCTGGCACTCTAATTGTGTGTTGCATTGGATGATTGTGGTTGGGTTTGTCACCGTCATGCTAATTTTGTATTGCGTTGGTCTGTGAAAATAGGACAAATATGCTGCCTTGTTTACACGAGGCTCAAATGACACTTCTGCGTCTTCATTATCCCCCACACAGATCAGAGATAAGCAAATGTGGACATTCACCTTCACAGTTACTAATTCATGATCTTTGTCTTTAGCAGCAAGTAACACGGATAAAAAGCATCCCGATAGCCTTGATAAGTCATTGACATGAAAAGCCCATTATTATAAAATAAAATTAACCCAAATAGTTCATGCATTAAAGGTTTTACCTAACATTTGGTGACTGGCAAAAATTATAATAATTAAAAATACAGTTTTTGGTAATTCCACTAGGAGAAATACTGAGATGTTAGTTGCAAATCTGGATTCAAAACTGGGTTTCGAATGCTGATGTTAACTAAATGGCTCTGTGTGTGTATTTCAGACACTATCCGAAGACGTCATTCACCAGTGTTGCCGACACTCCGGAGAACCTGCGCCTGAAACAGCAAAGCAAGATGCAGAGCCAGGTATGACACGACGCCAGCATTCGCATACGCTCTATACTTGCATACCACTCTGATTGTAGTCACTGTATCCAAGGTAAATCATCACCACTGTCATCCCTTACAAGTGTTTTGTTAAACTAATGACGTTGTCATTGGCCAAAACGCATTTGGGTGTCACTTTACTTCCTGATCAAGCACACACCCGAGTCCGAGTTGCTTTCACAGTCACGCAAACCACGCCACAGCTTCACTGCAACCAAACTCATTCAGGTAGTCTCATGTTTGGTATCCTGGTAACAGCTTTCACATTACCATTTTTTTCATGTGAACCGTGCCCAGTTTCGAACTAAAATGCCAGTGTGAAAGCCCCCTAAAACACTGCTCTTGTGTGAGTAACAACTATGTGGCACTCATAACATTTTGGTGTGTTATGTCATTCCATTAGAGGCACAAATCCCATGTTTTTTAGCGAGAACTAGGGCTGTGCAATTAATCGAATGCGATTGTCATGCACATCTCGTCAGTAAAGCCGGTTCTGTGATTAGTAGTAAATCTCCATCACCTGCTTTCAGATGGAGCGGCATTTACTACACAGAGCCGTAGATCACTGACAATTAGGCATTATCGCGTTCATAATCGCAGATGAATCACATTTGATTATGAACGCGATATTGCGTAGCTTGTCAGTGAACTACGGCTCTGTGTAGTAAATGCCGCTCCATCTGAAAGCACTAATTAATTGCACAGCCCATTGCGAGAACTATTAGATACAGTATATCTGATAAACTGTTATCTAAGCAACAATTAAAATCAAAACATCATGACATTTAATTCCATTTTCTCAGTTGTTACAAATATTTTTGTGTTGACTGCATTAGTAAAGATAAACCATTAAAGCCTGCTTATCTGTGTTACTGTCAGAAAAAAAGGAACAAGCAAATATTTAATTTATGGAAAATACAAGTTCATCAGTAGCTGTCAACCAACATTTGTTCACAAGCTAGCCCCTACTGTATAACAGCTTCACTGAGACTAGTTTGCAACTGTTTCTTGTAACATTATACTCATTTTATAGTATGATTGTTTTAGTTTATTTATGTATATCATTTACCATTCATTTATTGCTAGCTAATTGCAAAATCACACAAATCAGGGTTTTGTATTTAGTATTTAGACCCAAACAAATTGAATAAATTTAATAGAAAATGAAATGTCTCATAATATTGAGTTGATGTTATGCACCTACTTTCACTGACCATTCATTAAAAAAGAAAAATGAAGACTTTTATAAGAGTTTGAGGGCCTTTTTACCCTGTGGAATGTGGAAAATGGCAAGTGTTATGATAATCCATTAACTAAGCTTCATATATATATATGCCGATATAAAAGTAGGGAAGTATATCTAGGAACCTGTTACACATGTAATGAACAGTTCTGATTAATTGGATATTTGTTACTACATTCTGTGTGTGTTTGTGTTGCAGGTGCTCTACAAGGAGGAATTTGAGAAGAACAAAGGAAAGGGCTTCAGCGTTGTGGCCGACACACCAGAGTTGCAGAGAATCAAGAAAACACAAGACCAAATCAGCAACGTAGGTCCAACACCTGTGTATTTCTCTCTTTTGACATATTACTCGCTGTTCTGTGCTTCATTGTTTATTAATGAATTGTTAACAAGAAGTAATAATTATCTGACTTTAATGAAGCACTTATTTAGTCCCACCCTTCCTCTTCGTCTTTCACACCACACCTCCTCACTGAAGTATCTGCACTGGTTGCCTGGTAACATTTATTTCCCCAAACTTCCTTTTTGCAATGTCATTTCCTGTCCGTATGAAAGATGCAAGATGCCACTCCATTTTCTGGCTCAGGAGACACCTTGTGGATGATGCAGGAATTACTATTAGTTGTCACCCTGGCGCAGAATACAGTTTAATTAAATTAAAAGCTTTTTGCTGAAACTACCACTTTACAAAACGAAGGACTGTTTTCTGAGTGGTTTAATTATGAGAGAGCACTGCATCTGTATGCTTCGTGCATTCAGTTTTTTTTCTTCCTCACCTCAGTTTCCTGCAGTTAATGCAGTCTGAACCGCTAACCCAAAGAGCCCACCACTGTGGAAGAAATTCACTCAGTTTGTGGGTGTCTGTAAAATGGACAGCAGTGTGGTGTCTTCATTGGGCTCTATGATTGATTTTAGTACACTGTCAGTGAAGTTATCATACACTACTATTCAAAAGTTTGGGGTCAGATTTAAAAAAAAATTCAGCAAGGGTGGAAAACAAAACCGATAAAAAGTGACAGTACATGATATTATATAAATATTAACATATCAAAGAATCCAAAAAAGTGTAATGTTTTTCACAAAGATATTAAGCAGCACAACGGTTTTAACATTAAAAATTATAAGAAATGCATCTTAAGCCCCAAATCAGTAATTAGACTGATTTCTGAAGGATCATGTGACACTAAAGACTGGAGTAATGATGCCGAAAATTCTGCTTTGCATCACAGGAATAAATTACATTTTGAAATATATTCAAATACAAAACTTTCCTTTTAAATTGTAATACATTTTTACAAAATTGATGTTTTTACATTGTTTTTGATCAAATAAATGCAGCCTTGTTGAGCATAAGCTTGACATAAACAAAGTCTTACAGACCCCAAACGTGCATGATTACCAACTTGCATAATCGATACATATTACAATAACTTTTGTTCTTGTTATTATTTTTATTATATATGTTTTTGTGTATTTGTACATTTATTTATTTATATATAAAATTTTCAAACAAAACTGTTATATAATTGTTTTGAAATGATATATATGACTGAATTGTGAAATTGAAATGTTTCCTCTTGCCATGAATATAACCACTGCTGCTGACACAGCGTTAAATCATAAATAAATAATAATACATATTACAATATCTATTTAACATGTTTTAAACACATTAACTGTTAAATCAAATAAACACGACGTTTACTCAGTTAACGCACTTTATTCCTTTCATCACCTCGCTCACATAAGCAACACTGTTCCTCTACAACAACGCCCCCTTTTTACCCACGCGCTCACCTTTGAACCAGTGCATGCGCTAACCTCATTTTTAACCCAGAAGAACCTTCTTCCATGTGAACAGAGTAGGGAGGAAATAACATGTTAACAATCTCCCTATACTTTAAACAAAGAAAATATAAATAAAAAAACATACAAAACAAAGATTAGTTACCAAAAAAAATTGTTGTATATCCTATTGAAAGTATTGTTTTTTTTCAAATGAACCTCTTTCCTCTCTCGTTTAAAAAAAAATTAATTTAATCAAGTGTCCCCAGTGCTTGACCTAAGTGCTTTCAATAGCACCATAGTCCTTCACTGATTACTTTCAATAACATCAGGGCTGACGCTCCTTTTTTTGTAAGACAGTCAGCGAGTTGAGTTTTTGTGTCCGATCAGAGTACCTTCTTGATTCTTTTACTCTGTATGAGCTCCTTTATGCTGCTTATTTCCAGTCGAAGACGTTTCTCAGAGACCTGTTTTGTTGACTTAAGTGCATCAAACAAAGAGTGGTTGTCTGTCACACAGATCAACGGAGGAGTATTCAGCTCAGCAGTTCCAGTAGTAAGTTCAGAAAAGAGAGTAGTCAGAAAAATGGCATTATCTATTCCATCTGACAGGGCCAGAGTTTCCCCTGCCAGAGTACTCCTCACCACACGTCTAATTTTCTTAGATTGCCAACAGAGAGGAGAAAACTTCCCTCCTTCTCCCATGAGACCAATTAATGTCCCCCCCTGTGTGCCCCCATCAGGAAGATTTCCAAGGGAAGCATCACTGAAAACAACAAAGTTTAGAGCATCACTGTTTCCCAAATGTTGAAACCTGAGTGTCACATTTTCAGATTTAAGCTTTCTAATGACCTTATTTGTCTCGTGAATAGACTGGACTGTAGCATACTTTATATTTGATGCTAAACTGCATACATCAAACATAATGTCTGGTCTGGTTTGTTTTGCAACCCACAGTATTTGTCCTATTTTTGACCTAAGCTGCTCTTTTTCAGTCTCATTAAGAGAGGCATCCCTCTGCACAGCACGTGCTACTTGCAGTCGAATAGGCTGTAGGTTTTCAATGTAACTATGCTGATGTACATTAACTACACCATTAATAGTAACAAAATCCATTCCCACATAGCAAAAATGTTCATGTTCCTCACGTCCAACATGTAATACAGACTTTAGTGTAGGTATCACATCTGTTGAGAAGTTTTGTGAGCCTGCGCAAAGAAAATCATCAACATGACATGCGAGTACTCCAGTAACCTTACACTGTTCATCCAACCAATAGAATACTGCTGGATCTACTTTAGACATTTTACCACCTGTACTCAGAATGATTTCTTTCACTTTGTTGTACCAACACAATGATTAATCTGCAAGGCCGTAAACACACTTGCTTAGTTTCCATAGAATATTTTCTTTTCCTGCTTCAGGAGGGGGCCGGACATAGATTTCTCTGGACAACTGCATGCCCTGCAAGAAAGCAGATTTGATGTCCATAGAATGGACTTGCCACTTATATTGACAGATTACAGCTAATAACAGCCTAAGAAAGTCTCCACAGGTTGGAGAATCTTTCTGCAGCTCGTGAATATTAAGCTCTTCAAAACCTCTGGCTACGAGTCGCGCTTTGGGCACAATTCCATTCGGAGTTTCTTTGAGACTACAGATCCATCTGGTAGAGACACACTTTTGACCTGCATCATCAACTTCCTCAAAAACATTGTTTTTGTACCAATTCACCATTTCATCCTGTTTGGCTGCATCAAATGAAATATCTTTTGTTATGAGTACATCAGCCTCTCGTATCAGTTGATTCAATGTGAAGATTATCAACACATGACATATCCACTGACTGTTTTTGCCCATCACTGCCATCATTTTCAATATGTTGCAGATTGAACCAGTTTTTATATTTTCCAGAGGCTTTGCCTGCTCTGCATAAAACCTTAGCTCTCTGTAGACCACCACAGTCCTGTTTCATAAATGTTACAGTCTGTCCTGTTTTTAACTTTACACCAGCAGAAGAGACAGGATTACCACATGTTTGACCTTCAGAATGATCTCTGTGAGTGTTTGGTTATGTCTCTCGAGTAGTCCGTTGCTCCAGGGACTGTATCCAGCTGTTGTTCTTGTCTCGATGTTAATGTTTTCAGCCTTGTCTCTGATTTCTTGGTTGTTGAATTCCCCTCCATTATCACTGTACTGCTTCTGGGGGGCACCATGGACACTTATTCATCCAAGTGTGAATGAAGGAGTTGACCATTTCAGATGACTTCTTTGTTTTCACAATGTTTCCGGCTCTGAAACGTGTAAAGTGGTCGATGATGTGAAGATACCATACACCTGGTTCTAACTCATGTAGATCCACTGCCACGGTCTTGTTATATTCTGAAGCCATGGGCAACCCCACAGCAGGCTTTGGCTTTGTCCTCTTGTACTTTTGGCATATTTCACAGTCATATACTATTTGTTGTAGAATAGTAAAACATTCTTTGTCCTTATTTCCTGAACTGTGAATGAGCCTCTGTAGCCTGTCTGCCGACGCGTGACCAAACTGTTTATGGAGCTTCAGAAGGACTTTGCGTTTCTCATCTGGAGACATATTTTCTGTCACTGTTAGAACTTCCTCTTCAGTTTGATCTTTTTTAGTGTCTTTGTCTCTGATATCGACACAGTGATGTCCAGAACTAGTAAATTCAAGAGGAATAGATTGTTTGAACATCACTGCACTGTCCTTTTCCATGTCCAAAATGGTCCCTGCTTTCTTCAGTGACGTTTTACTCAGCAGGAGTGGAATGTCAGCCTTGACAACTTCTGTTTCAGTTTTAGGACTGTTTTTTGTCAGTCCTATTTTAGCTGGTAATTTCACATTTCTTGTGGAATATACCAAATTCCCATCTCCGAAATGGTCTGCAACTGCGAGTTTCTGTTTGCATCAACTGGTACACTTGATCTTGAGTGAGGTCATAAATATAGTTTTCCAGCCATTTCTCCCCACACACAGTACAGGTACATGCAGTGTCAATAATCGCTGATCCTAATGATTCAGTCATGAATATCTCTGCATCGGACATGGAGGCCTTTGTAAACAATGTGATGTTACATTCCTCAATATTCGCATCTTCAGTTATTCTTACTTGTTCGGTTTTCTTTTGTGGACAGTCTTTAGCCCAATGAAATGTACACTGGCAAATAGCACATCTGGATCTCTTAACGTATTTATCCAGTGGATTAGTCCCTGGTAATGGCTGCTTTGGTTGTCCACTTTGCCACGTTACGTTCCGTTTTCCTCTTCCTTGTGGTCTTTGTTCTGTGAAAAAATGCCACGTCCTGGTTCACTTGTATTCCGTTTGACGAGCCTGTCGTTTTTCCTCCGAAAATCCGTTTTAGAGCCGACTTCATGGATGAAAACTTCAACTCTGTGCAGGCCGTCAGTGCTAGCTGTCTGGTTTTTTTCGTCGAGGCAGGCCGTGTCCAATAGCTTAAAAGCCAGCACAGCGTCACACTTTTTCATCCGATTGTATCGCTGTTCGAAATCAATTATGTAGTCCGCAAAGGAAACAGAACTATTCTTCGTTATTCCATCAAAATAAGAATACGCTTCTTATGCGCGATCCTTTTCCTCTTTTAGGAACACATCGTCAAGCTTAGCCATCAGCGTTGCCATACCATTATCACTGTCTAAATCTTCCGCAGGTATTTCCATCGCCGTTTCACGGGCTCTCCCCTCAAGCCCCAAGGCAACAGCGAGGGCTTGTTTCTTTTTGTCGAGTTCGGTAACCCGCGTCCAGATATTAACTTACTCGTATGGCCTGGTTTCATCAAATTTCGGCGTAACTTTATAACTAGCTGCCATCCTTCAACCATCCTCTGCTACCATGTTAAATCAAATAAACACGACGTTTACTCAGTTAACACACTTTATTCCTTTCATCACCTCGCTCACATAAGCAACACGGTTCCTCTACAACAACGCCCCCTTTTTACCCACGCGCTCACCTTTGAACCAGTGCATGCGCTCACCTCATTTTTAACCCAGAAGAACCTTCTTCCATGTGAACAGAGTAGGGAGCAAATAACATGTTAACATTAGCTACATTTATTTGTGCTTGTATTGTTTTTTTTCTTCTGATGGCCTGATTGGGACAGTGGTTAATTTTTTGTTCTTGCCCTGCCAACATTTTAACTAGCTTTGCTGCTTTACAAATTATTATACAACATAAAATGATACATTTTTATCTGTCAAAAAAATGTAATTCAAATATTTCACCTTTGCTTTACAACAGATGCTTTGCTGACAATTTTACAGCCATTATCTTGTACACATTTTTATTGGAAATTGTCATACGTTGTGTATGTTTATCATTTTCAACCCGTCTTAACAGCTCCAAGACATCTGCTCCTTATAACAAATAATTCTCACAATTTTCACCGTGTTATTCAGCTAAATAATGTTACTTTGTTCACATATTTAGCAGAATTCACAACAACGTTGTGAAAGTTTGTACGTATGTTTATGTAAGTCTGTTTTGTCACACTGTATATGTCTCCGTGTGTTTTAGATCAAGTACCATGAGGATTTTGATAAGGGCCGGATGGGAGGGGAAGGCCCACCTCAGCACCCGCACCCACAAACACCTCAAAAAAACACACCTCCAGGTACATTTTCGCTTGTTGTCTGTTCTTCTGGAAGATCATGAACATCTCAGTTTCACATGGGCCATAAAATAATCACATTTTTCTCTGGTAGCATATCAGCCCTCTGCAGCATCTCAGAACTATCACTTTGAGCCTGAGCCCGTGCGTCAGGCTGCTGCCGCCCCTCCTCCCAGCTCTGGGGTAATAAACTCTCTCATACACACTGTCCTACACACTCCTTCTTTTCAAGCCCTTACAGTCGTCTGTGTGTGTGTGTGTGTGTGTCTTTGTGTGTGTGTGTGTGTGTGTGTGTGTGTGTGTGTGTGTGTGTGTGTGTGTGTGTGTTGCAGAAGCACTACCGAGCGGTGTATGACTACACCGCAGCTGATGAGGACGAGGTGTCGTTCCTGGATGGTGACATGATCATGGATGTGCAGCAGATCGATGAGGGGTGGATGTACGGAAGAGTGGAGCGCACCGGCCAGCAGGGGATGCTGCCGGCTAACTATGTAGAGGCCATCTGAACATAAATAGAGAAAGGGGGAAGGAAGGAAAAGAAAAGAGGGGGTTGCGGCAGAAAGACGCAGATGATTAGCCGAGTGCCATCTCACCTTTCAAGATCTCATCTTTTTCCTCTTCTTTTCCTGCACTAACTGTTCTATCAGGGGTCGGCCTCTATGACCCAGTTATGATCCAAAATAAACATAGTTCAGTACGTAATCATACACGGCAACAGCGCATACACGCACTCGCATAAATAGTGAATGATTTACTACTTCCACCCATCTTTTTCTCTCTGTCTATTGCTTTTGCTGTCTATCTGTCTGACTGTTTGTCTTTTTAGTAAGTGTTTCCTCAGTCCTGGAAAGGTGCTGTCACAAGTGGCACTTAAGTCTTAACAAGACTCTCATACACCAACCTTCAAAATACATGACCACACGGGCCTCTAAAATATTCAGGGCCTGCTATAGAGCACTTCGCAGACATCTCAACACACTTATCTTATCAGTTGCTATGACAATTTGTGAAAGAATCTGGTCCGAACTTCAGTTGTTAAATTTTTATATATTTTATATATATATATATATATATATATATATATTCATTGTTTCTTATCTTCTTTGCAGCTTGTAATTGTAATGTATCCAGTACAGTTTCACATCTCATTGGCTGTGGGTCTATGAGTAACAATTCTTGATAATGAGACTTCTGGTCATTCCAATTTTCATTACATACATCTGCCCATTTGCATCATGTGTTGGAACTGGAATCTAGAAAAGGCTCCTCTTTTTCAACTGGACATTCCTTAAACTGTATGAAAAGGATGGAGCCTTTTGATACTTACATATTCACTTAAGCTCCTTCACATTCCTCTAGCCCTTTACAGAATTACTTCTAATATATGAGTGTCATTTTGTTCTGCAGCTCTTGCTTTTAAAAATGCGAGAAAATAGTGATGTATTTTGTTCTTCATAAAGGGAAAAAAATTGAAACTATATAGTCACTTAGCAAGCGAGGAGCAGAACAGCATTGTAGAATAGTGAGAGAAGAGAGGAGCCCAAGCACAATTCTATGGACCATTTTAGCTTTGGATTTTAATCATTCCATTTCATGTCGGTTCTGGAACATTCCATGTGCATTGTATCAAACTGTATCTCAGAGCTGTTCTGTAAGACGTTATTAATGTTTTTGTTTTTTCCTCATATCATTGCTTATTCTCATTGCCTTGCTGGTATTGTACAAGACGGAATTTTAATGTCAATTTATCAATATCAGTGGAATAAAAAAATCTATTTGTATACCAAGGCAGGCGGGTTTGTCAAACGGACGGAGTTGTTAATGGTATTCGAATGTTTTAGAGCTTTGCATGTATTTCTCTCTAACTGGAAACAATGTTACTGTGCAAAGACTGAGATTCTGCTGATCATTGTTCTCTAAAATGCCAAAATATAGATGCAGAGAATGATCAAAGTAAGTGTTTTGCTTTCTCAAGACACTATTTTCACTATTGCTACACTCTTAAAAATAAAGGTGCTTCAAAAGGTTCTTCAAGCGATGCCATAGAAGAACCATTTTTGGTTCCACAAAGAGCCATTCAGTCAAATGTTCTTTAAAGATCAATCTCTTTCTTACCTTTTTATGATCTGAAGAACCTTCTTTCACCACAAAGAACCTTTTGTGAAACAGAAAGGTTCTTCAGATGTTAAAGGTTCTTTATGGAACCATTTAGACAAAAAGGTTCTTCTAGGGCATCGTGAAGCACCTTTATTTTTAAGAGTGTACTTCAAAGGTATAATATCTGGGTTACTCATTAGATTTTTACTCTTCTGTAAAACATATTCTCCAGAAATCTTCCATATCTATCAGTCCACTGTCACCAGTGTTTCTCCAGTTCTGTACACCCCCTCAATCACCTTATTCTGCACATTATAACCATTTCATATTTACAAAGCTGCTGCATTCAGTGGTTCGTGGGGTCTGTACGATTTTTGTACTCGCAAGACTGCATTAATTTAATCAAAAATAAAATGAAAACTGTAATATTGCTAAATATTATTACAATTTAAAATAAGTTTTAATTTAATGTATTCCTTTGATGGTAAAGCCTAATTCTTCTTCAGTGTCACATGATCCTTCAGAAATCATTCTAAAATGATTATTAGAACCATTTATCATTACTATCATGTTGAAGCAGTTGTGCTGCTCAATATTATACCATCAATTAATATTACATCATTATTAATGTCTTTACTGTAACTTTTGATTGATTTTAATGCATACTTGCTGAAAAAAGGATCAATTTCTTCATTTCATGTACTTTTACCTTTCTAAAACATTTATGCAGTGCAGAGTTTTTCTTTTGGTAAGACATCTAAGGGATACAACAAGATATGTAAATATCCTAAATTTATCCAAGATCTTTTTATTTTTCATCTTTTTATTCCAATGCATCTTAACAATTTTAGCTCAAGCTCAAGTAGATTGTTCTTCTTTGGTGGAAAATCTATGACAGTATAGTAGATCGTCTCATTGTTAGTAATGGTCATTAATAAATGACAAATCACCCAAAAATAAACAGCAAGGATTTTGAAAAGGAACTAAAAGGTGGAAAACATGGAGGGGAATATGACACTCATGTCAAAAAAGCCTTGTATGTGTAAACTCAATGCTTGCCCTCATGCAATCATGCAATGTAAAGAAAATAAACAGTTGAGAAAACGTAAGAAAATAAGGATGCAGTAAGACTTATTTGAGTTCTCTCAACAATAGTTTTTTTAGCTCTAAGTAAGGATACTTTGTTTAGCCAACCTGAATTTGTTTGTTCATGCGATGCTGATTGTCTTATTTTACTAATAGAAAAATTCTTGTCACATAAACTGAAACAACAACTACTGTCGTTGAGGTAACTTATTTTCTTCTGTTTCCTGGATGGAAAAAAAAGAATGTGTAAGAAGTCACCACATTATCAATTTTGTTTATTAACCAATGACAAACGGTGAACTGTTTTAGAAATCTTAATGGATATCTTCACTGTCTTCATTCGTAAAATATCTTACAAGACTATAAAATCCATAAAATGGATTCAGTTGGTTGAACATACTTTAGGCCTCAAAACTAGACACAATTAAGAAGAATTAAGACACACAATTAAGAAAGGTGGCAATCAAAAATTGTTAAAAAGATTAGCTCTTTACATCACAGTACAACAAATAACTAACAATAATGACAAAATAACATTTTAAGTTTAAATGAAGTCAGCAAACAGCAAAATAATCCTATATCAGTAGCTGCATAATTTATTCATGCTGCTATGCATGCTGGGAACTCACAAAGCCTTAACATTTCAACAATATAAAAATTATTTGTTCAGAAAACTGTTCGCCTAGTTGGGACAACAATTTGTATGGTGATTTTGTTGGCCTGACAAGGGTTTGTATGTAGTTTTAAGAACATTGCATTTTTTACAGTGCGGTTCTCCATCTAAACATGCGTTTGAAGTCAAAACTCCTGAGAATCAGACACGTCCCTCTCAATTTTCAAATGTAACGCAATTGTCAAACTAATTTAATCTCTTATCCCTGATAGAAAGGTGGCAATCAACAATTGTTAAAAAGATTAGCTCTTTACATCACAGTACAACAAATAACTAACAATAATGACAAAATAACAACAAAAAAGTTTAAATGAAGTCAGCAAACAGCAAAATAATCCTATATCGGTAGCTGCATAATTTATTCATGCTGCTATGCATGCTGGGAACTCACAAAGCCTTAACATTTCAACAATATAAAAATGATTTGTTCAGAAAACTGTTCGCCTAGTTGGGACAACAATTTGTATGGTGATTTTGTTGGGTGAAGTGTACATTTTTTAAATTTTTATTGCAGATATATTTATTATATTTTACTATATAATATACTCAGTTTTGTATATTATAGTGAAATAGTGTTATTACAAAAATAATATTCCTTATTTGGGGTAATGTTTTTATTTAGAAATAATAACCATAATCATTATTAGTTTTATTGATAGATAAAAACAACATTTTTGGCCAAATTGTGGCGCCCCAAAAATACCACAAACCTTGTTTTTTTTTTTTTATTTTATTAATATTTTTGTTCACTGTCTGCAGCATCAAAAATTGTAAACACATTCACTGTCTGCAGCATCAAAAATTGTAAACACATTCACTGTCTGCAGCATCAAAAATTGTTTCTTTTCTATGTGGTTTCCTCAAAAAAGTACATCCATCTTCTTGTATCTGTTTCTTGTCTAATCTCTCTCCTATATGTGCCGGCTCATTAATATTCAACACACGATTACCATACCAGGCAGAAATGCTAATTTAAAAAGTACTAGTATCTATTAAGTTCAGGATATCTCTGGTCTAAAAAGTTACTAGTAACTAAAAAATAAGTACTAGTTCTATTTTTTCTTAACAAGAAGAGTATAATTAAATACTAGTCACTATTGGAATAAGTACTAGTATCTAATGATTAAGTACTAGTATCTAATGAATAAGTACTAGTAACTTTACAAAAGACACTAGTACCTAAAGAATAAACACTAGTACCTAAAGAATAAGCACTAGCAGCTAAAGAATAAGCACTAGTACCTAATGAATAAGTACTAGTACTTAATGGAAAAGATACTAGTATCTAAAAAATAGATACTAGTACCATGAAAATAGATACTAGTACGGCTTACAGATTAAATGTTACAACGGCTTGCCATACTTTCTATGCGTGACCACAGATGAAGGTGTAGCCTACCTGATCATGTTGTTGTGCTCATATTTGCACTACATGTTGTTACAGGAAGAAGCTCTGTTAATGGGATCATGGTGTGAATTCACTGGAGGGAGGATACACTTACAAGAAGAGACCTCACCCATCTCTGTGTCACACAAACACTGTTCCTGTAGCATAGCAGCTGACACAAACCCTACACCACACTATTGTTTCTTCCCTTTCATTTAGAAGACACTTTTCAAATGTATTTTTCCCGAAACAGGCTGAAACAGTAGCACTAAACCCCAAGATCTATGGATGTCTGGCTATTATTTTTCATTTTTCTGTTCCTCTGTGTAGAATTTCTGCAAATAACTGTTTACAAACTCCCAGTGTAATGGACACTATTATCAAATTCATGTATTTTGTCAAAGGATGTTCATGAATGACTGATTTTCAGAATAAAGAGCCTTTGTGAGGATGAAACTGCCTTTTGTGTGGAATCATTCATGCGTTATGATTCATGAATGTATTAAACTGATGATCAAACAGAATATTGTGTTTACATTTTATAAATATGAAATGGTGAGTATTAATGGATAGGGGGTATAGCTCAGTGGTAGAGCATTTGACTGCAGATCAAGAGGTCCCCGGTTCAAATCCGGGTGCCCCCTACGGTTGTTTTGAGAAAATACATATGCGTAATATAATTGCATATCTGTAAATATTCCGCGAGCAAACAAGCCATACGCGCTCGTATCATAACCAGACGAGACTGACAAACGAAAATGAAGACGCATTTAAACTTCAGTCAAGGGATTCGTTTGGTTTTCAGCGATGCTGGACACAGATAACCAATAGGGAGCAGTATGGGACAGCAGATTAGAGAGTGCCACGTAGACAATAAAAAAAGAAATATGAAGAATTACAGCGACATCCAACGGCACCACATACATTAACCCTCTCAACCATCCGGGTCATCCTAAACACCATGTTAAATATATATGTGGATTCAGATTCCCCTCAGTCAAATCAGCCACATACTGGAATAATATAAGCTGTTTATCTAGTTTCATTATACATTTGTATAATTAAACATAGTATTTATGTAGTTTTAGCTTTTAATTGTTTTTTTTTTCATGTCAAGTTACATTTGTTTATTGCATGGTTGATGTTACTATTATTATAATACACTCCAGCTAGTTTACATTTAATCATTTAGCAGATGCTTTTATCCAAAGCGACTTACAAATGAGGACAATAGAAGCAATCAAAATTAACAAAAGAGCAATGATATACAAGTGCTATAAGTCTCAATTAGCCTAACGCAGTACACGTAGCAAGGGTATTTTTTTTAATTATATAATAAATAAAAAGAAAACAGATAGAATAGAATAGAATCAAGAATAGAATTAGAGAATAGAATTAGAATAGGGAGTGCTAGAGTTAGAGGGTCAAATAAAGATGGAATAGATGTGTTTTTAGCCGGTTCTTGAAGATGGGTAAGGACTCAGCTGCTCGGATTGAGTTGGGCAGGTCATCCCATCAGGAGGGAACATTTAATGTAAATGTCAGAGTTTAGTTTAGTTGTATTATTAAAGCATTACATATTTTAATTATAGACAGAAAACTGTTCCTAGAAATATTTGTCAATGTCTGCTCTAGTGTATATAAAGTATATAGTGTAAACACTGAATTTGCACTCTTTTGTTAATCAGTAGAAGACAAGAATGCATTTTCCTTTCCCGGATTCGCTTCACTCTTCTTTATCTGTTTCATAGTAACTACCACTGTGTAAAATGCAGGTGGTATAATCTCAGGTGACTGTCATCAGCACCCAACATGCAGAGGAAGGAACACATGGAGTGCAACTTTCAGTTTTTAGGTTCACATCAAAAATCACACAACTAAAAGGGAAGTTCACACACATTACAGAACAATTAAGAAGTTTTAATGTTACACTTGTCTGCCTACGCCTGTTCCCGAGAGTGAGTAATATAAGTTACTTCCCCTCTGGACTCTCCAGCTCCAAGCCTAGAAGTCATGAGACTAAGCACATGACAATGTACACCTCATACAACCTCCACATGCAATGTAAAAATAACGTTTCTTCAACATTTCATTGATATGTCAATGCTTCGGTAAACTTTTTTTTCTTCCAGTTTTATTAATGGACGTCTACAAATAGCTGTAGTAAATGCACTGAGAAAACTGGTCTATTGGATTTTGAGCTTTAAAAAAAATATATAGAATAGCCTATTTATGTGTATAGGCTATATGTGTTCTATCCTGCACTTTCACACCCTTATTCACAAAATGGTTCCTACCATAAGAGATTTAAACTTATCCATATAATATGTGTCCAACATCTGTCGGTTTTTAAAGAATGAAACAAGTTCTACCAGATAAACAACTGGTTTACAACACGTCTATATATTTCTATGATCAGTGAACGCATTCAAAGATCGTAGAGGGAAGCCTGCAATGGAACATACCAAATTACCAATAAAATAGGGGTGTCGTTCAAGCGACAAAACCACCCAATGCTCGCACAAAACTGATAACGTGTATTCAATTCTACTAAAACGTCGAAAATCCTCTCTGAGATCCCGTGACAGTCAGTCATTACAAAATCCTAGAAAGAAATACGTTGCGCAGCGTGTTCATAAGTCATCCCCGGAGAAGCGGAAATGGACCCTGCACTCTTGGTTGATCATGTGACTCTCTCCGCTTCGCCATTTTCTTCCTCTCCGCCGGCGATCTAGCTCCTGTCAGATCCGTGACCGTCTCTTGCGCTCCGCTCCTGCTCCTACAAGACCTGTCAGCCTTGAACAGCGCTCCCTTAGAGCCTACACCTCCTAGACTGAAGCCTTCCTCCCTCTCTGTCTTTAGTTTTAGGTGTCTGAACGCGCAAGAAGAATGTCCGCCGAGAGCCCCCTGTACTCTCCCTTCTTCGCAGTGATGGGTGCCTCGGCAGCAATGGTGTTCAGTGGTAAGAGACGCGTCGTTTTACCCTCATTAAACTGAGTGTCCGTCACTTTGAATGCTTTATTAGGTGCATAGCCCGATGCTGGCTGAGCCGTGTACCTGTAGTAGCTGAAGGGATGCGAAGGTTTCCATCACGGCACATGATGTCTCGGTTGACGTAATGTCTGTTAATTATTTATTTCGTTTCATTATTTCCTTCATTGTTGCGGCTCACTGAACCCTGCGTGGTAAACTCAAGACGCTGCCGTGTCGATGAGCCGATGCTCCTGTTGTAATGTTTGCGCAAGGACATCATTTACTTAATGTCCTCTATGGCTGGAAGAACGGCAGACTTTTTTTGGTTTCGTTGTTGTTCTTATCATCGCTATCTTCTTATAATCGCTTATCCTGCGTGTATGGGTCTAGACTGTAACTGTAGCGTCGCCTGACCGATTAAATGCCATTGATTTTCTTCAACTTCAGACGAAATGCATTACTTAATTAACATAAACAGGTTTGCTCTTATCTAATGCGACGGCCCTTTTTAGAAAACACGAACTACACGCCCAGACAAAAACTGTCCTGGTCAGTTTAACTGTTTATCTCAGAGACACACGTAACGTCTGTAACGTTACTCAAACGACAGCCATTGCTCTTGGCATTTAATACATTTTTAAGTGCCGTCTCAGCGCATCGTGCCTCAGTCCAGGAAAGATCCAAATACATTTGATGCAACTCCTCGCTCGCTTCCTACAAACGAAAGGGACTCGCTGCTTCTGTAGTCATGTGACGGAGAACCAAAGCAGTTGACGACTGTCGCAGTGTTTTGCTGAGCTTGCCTTTTGAGGTCTTTAAATCAAGACACCACAGATGAATAGGTTCATAATCAGAAGGAGCGTTATTGCCAAGTGTGTTTACACACACAAGGAATTCGTCTTGGTGTCAGGAGCTTCCAGTGCAGACATGCATGTCATTTAAGGTGATAGAAACACTAATAATAAAGAGAAGAGACCGTAAATTATAAATAACAATATCATAATAAAATATCGAGAAAAGAAATGTGAGTAGACAGAATTGTGAATGTGGATATGTGGTATTTACAGATGAAAGTTTGATGAGTTAACTTGTTAACAGATGTGCAGTCCTGAGGTGTGTTATGTTTTGTTCAGGTGGGATATGGCCTGGGGAAAAAACTGATCTTGTGTCTGACTGTTCTGGTGGTCTGTGCTCTGTAGTGCCGGCCAGTGGGGAACAGTTCAAAGAGGAAGTGTGCTGAGGGGTCCCGAGTGAATTTACCTGCCCTTTCCCTCACTCTGGAGATGTAAAGATCTGGGAGGTTGGGAAGGGGGGCACCAATAATCCTCTGAGCAGTCCTGACTGTCCGTTGTAGTCTTCTGATGTCTGATTTAGTAGCTGAGCCGAACCAAACAGTTATAGACGAACACAGGACATACTCCGAGTAGATCTGTGTGAGCAGCTCCGCACACAAAAGGAGACAGCAGACATTAAAATGCTTTAACTTAATCTTAAAGCAGACATTAAAGGGGTCATATGATGCGATTTCAATTTTTCCTTTCTCTTTGGAGTGTTGCAAGCTCTTGGTGCATAAAAAAGATCTGTAAAGTTGCAAACACTAAAGTCTGATGAGTTTGATGAGTTAACTTGTTAACAGATGTACAGTCCTGAGGTGTGTTATGTTTTGTTCAGGTGGGATATGGCCTGGGGAAAAAACTGATCTTGTGTCTGACTGTTCTGGTGGTCTGTGCTCTGTAGTGCCGGCCAGTGGGGAACAGTTCAAAGAGGAAGTGTGCTGAGGGGTCCCGAGTGAATTTACCTGCCCTTTCCCTCACTCTGGAGATGTAAAGATCTGGGAGGTTGGGAAGGGGGGCACCAATAATCCTCTGAGCAGTCCTGACTGTCCGTTGTAGTCTTCTGATGTCTGATTTAGTAGCTGAGCCAAACCAAACAGTTATAGACGAACACAGGACATACTCCAAGTAGATCTGTGTGAGCAGCTCCGCACACAAAAGGAGACAGCAGACATTAAAATGCTTTAACTTAATCTTAAAGCAGACATTAAAGGGGTCATATGATGCGATTTCAATTTTTCCTTTCTCTTTGGAGTGTTGCAAGCTCTTGGTGCAT
>NW_015505206.1:762565-780783 GCF_001515645.1 Sinocyclocheilus grahami | reverse complement strand
TTCTCACTGTAGTATTGTTGCCGCTGCCGCCATGTCGTGAAGAGCTGTGTGTTTCGTTGTGAAAGCGAAACTACTTTGTTTGGTCTTCCAAAAGAGGACACGACTACAAATCTGTGGTTAAGTTGTATTTACAACACTGTTCCAGAACAGTTTAACCCAAATATCCAGATGTGTGCAACACATTTTATGGAGGACTTTTCCTGATCCTGCGAGAGTAGACAATAATGCTGACTGTTCTGACTCACAGACTGTAAGTACGTTTTCATTTAAAGGATTTGCCACTGATGATTCAAACGCGAGTTTTTTGGGCAGTGTAGAGTAGGGCTTGTTGTTTGTAATTTCTCTGATCACAAATGCAGACAAGGTTTTATGTTTATGCGGCGCGATGCAACACGTAAAAGACCGTATAAGTCATTATTATCCGTAATTTAAGTTTTCTGAAATGTTGTATTTATTATCTAATTAAAGGGACCGTTTTTAAAATAATAGTTACAATTACATAATAATATTTCTACTTCAGTTTTTTAATATAAACATAATGGTGGCTGTCATAAAAACTTGATGGATTTATTCAAACATAAATTAAACATTGAAGAACAGTAAAATTTATAATGAATATGTTATATGGTGCATATATTTAGCTAAACGGCCCTCTACAGTTTATTTTTCTATCTGACTAATGAGTTTATGGTCACGAATACAAGATGTTATATTGACGTCTTTGCGCGGCTGAAACACTGATTGAGCGATTACATGAGACAGGATACGGATTGTAAAGTTGTACTATTTCTTTTAACGTACCTTCGAATGCTTAGTCATGTTTATTTTGTGCTGAAACTGGTATTAATGTGGACGAGATGATTAGTTCATGTGCGCTTTGCGCTGCTGCGTCAGTTGAACTGAGGCACTACAGCGATCTGTCACTCCACATTAAACAGCGCCAAAACGGCATTTATTGTTTGAATACTGCAATACAATGGACAGAATTTGAAATCTGAGACTTTTTCATATTAAAAGTACCAAAGCACAATGCTTATTGCGATTTATTGGATGGGAAGCACCCTTAAATGTTCTGTCCATTAACTGAAAACAGGCGAGACTAATCGATTCTTGGTATTTAAGAATCGATATCGTTCTGTAAAAATGAGAATCGATTAATATCGAGATATCTATTTTTTTTTACCCAGCCCTAATAAACACAACCCTCTATAAAAACCGTTAAAAAATATAGATAGGAAGAAAACTAAATGTTGGTGTATGTAAGTGCTACTGAAGTGGAGATTTCTGGCTCAGTGCAGGAGAAAATTTAAACATTTTGAAATTTAAAGATGATAAAGTGTAATAAAATAAAATAACTTGCATGTGTCTTTTGGATGTTTTCTTTCCACTAGTCTGAAAGAAAACAAGATATGGAAGCAAAATCTCGAAATTATGGTTTTGTCTCTTGTGTCTCACCTTAAAAAGGTTACTAAGTATTCCTGGAACTGCTGGTTTGTATTTGGGGGGTTGGTTTATAAGACATGTGTTAGAATGGGGTTCTTTAGTTGGGTATTAGTTTAAACCTACAACATGTGCCTTGTCCTGTATTCATTAAACTTTAACCCATTGTAAGTGCTCGTTCTCGCTCTCTTTGCACATGTTAATTGCCATTTCCTTTCTTTTTAGCATTGGGTGCTGCATATGGGACAGCCAAGAGTGGCACAGGCATTGCTGCCATGTCAGTGATGCGACCGGAGCTGATCATGAAGTCCATCATTCCCGTGGTCATGGCGGGTATCATTGCCATCTATGGCCTGGTGGTGGCTGTACTTATTGCCAACAACATGGCTCCCGGAATCACGCTCTACAAGTGAGTCATGCTCTTTGCTTGTGTCTTGTCTGCTTAGGATTTTCCTGCAAGTCACTCCCAGCTTCCTCATAAACAGAGAAAAAAAATAGCACACATTTTATTGGTGGCTGAGAAATGTTATTTAAATAGCTGACTATAATATCTGTTTGATATGATATGACTAATCTAGATATAACACTATATTAGAGTTTATAGGTAGTGAGAGTATATAAACAACCAAAGAGGCTCTTACTGTATCTGTACATGGAGGTGAAAGGGTTTTATTTATTTATTTTTTATTTGGTTAAGAAGTGTTCACCCAAAAATGAAAATTCTGTCATTAATTACTCACCCTCGTGTTGTTCCAAACCCGTAAGACCTTCGTTCATCTTCGGAACACAATTTAAGATATTTTTGATGAAATCTGAGGGCTCTCTGACCCTCCCATAGACAGCAAGGTAACTACCACTACTGCGTCATTTGTGGACGTGCGTTCACGACAGTATCATGACGCAAGTGTGTGGCGGCGCTGACCCAGAGACGAAAATGTGGAATAAAGTCTTTATTTTTGTTTTCTTTGCGCAAAAAAGTATTCTCGTAGCTTTGTAACTTTACAGTTGAACCACTGATGTCACACGGACTACTTTGTCGATCATCTTGGTACTTTTCTGGACCTTGAACGTGGTAGTTACCTTGCTGTCTATGGGAGGGTCAGAGAGCTCTTAGATTTCATCAAAAATATCTTAAATTGTGTTCTGAAGATGAACGAAGGTCTTACAGGTTTGGAACGACACGAGGTCAACATTCATAATGCAAAATATATTTTTACAAAAACGATTTAACACTATATTAAAATCCATAGATAGTAAGAGTATATAAACAATTAAAGAGACTTTTTACTTTATCTGTATAAATTGGGTATTATTATAGGGTATTTATTATTACGTACTCTTTGCTATAATTACAAAATCCAATTTTTGTATATAGATAGATAGATCTTTTTTTTATAACATATATATGCATACATACAACTTTATATGAGAATATATAAAGACTGTTACTGTATCTATACATGGCGGTTTAACGGTATTGTTCTTTTTGTAAATTATTGTTGTTACTAATATTACTTTATGTAATTATTATTTAAATTGACCTCAGTTGTTGTCTATTATATTGTCGTCATAATGTAACAAATGTTGTTACAACAAAGATGTAATGCTATGCATGTTCTGTGTTTAGGAGTTTCTTGCACCTGGGTGCCGGGCTGAGCGTGGGTCTGAGTGGTCTCGCAGCTGGCTTCGCCATTGGTATCGTGGGAGATGCAGGAGTGAGGGGCACAGCCCAGCAGCCTCGCCTGTTCGTGGGGATGATCCTTATCCTAATTTTCGCTGAGGTTCTGGGGCTCTACGGGCTAATTGTCGCTCTTATCCTGTCCACCAAGGGTTAATCACTCTTATCATCTCTTACACATGAACAACCATCAACCACACACACACACACACACAAACATCCTCCAAATGATACACATTGAGTAACTTCACCACCCGAAATGATGAGAGAGGAATTTTTGCGTGCATGCATGTATCGTGAGTGTGCTGTTTGCAAGTGAATGTATGATTGAACTTCCTCTCTGTGTATAGTAGCCTGATGTGCGTCCCCCTGTAAATGCGCTGTGTAGCTATTGCTCTCGTCCTGTGTGTGTGTTTAAATAGATGCTCTCTTTCTCCTATGCTACACTTGTTTGTCATCCTCCTTTTATTTTGTCTTAATTTTATTCTCATTTGAAGAACAAATCAGCCGTCGTTTAGTTTTCTCCCTTTTGGGACCATTCGAATTGAAACTGTTTTTTTTCTGTTCTTGCTGATTATTTATGAAGATTGAGATGTTCATTAAACAGTTAAATGGATAAAAGTCTTTATTGAAATAATGTTTATCTAAATACATGAGTGTGTGTGTGTGTGTGTGTGTGTAATATGATAAATATATATACATATAAGTCTGTATAGGTAGGTGAATTGCACAGTGGGAAATTTGTGGAGTTTCTTTGGGTATGTAATCATTGATTACCATTGAGACCGTTGTCTTAATCAAGGTATTGATGTGCAAGTTTACTAATTGTGTGTGAAATGAATGGATGCACACGTGTGCCTGTGAGCGAGCGTGTGCTTTAACTCTTAACATGACATTCTTCAGACGTGTAGCGTTGTACCTGTAGTTGATACTGTTTCTGGTTCCATTCATGGGTGAACACCAGCCAGCTTGTCCAGTTTCCGAATAAAACTTCCTCAACCTAATTTCAGTTTCCTTTTTATTCAAACACACACGTGATGGGATAATGGAAATATACTGCAGATGTTCAAAGTGCAAGCCAATTCTTGGACTGTAACATATTATGTCCTTCAATTTAAGGCGCATAAATTAGCCTATTATGATTTCCAAGTATGCAAATTCATCTATCACTGGTGAACATGAACAAATGGTATCTGAGGAGTGTCTCACTAAAATATATTCAGAAACTGCAACCATACATTTAATAATCAAGATGCTCTCACGCCACAGAGAGTCGAGTAGACTGCAACATGAGGGATTAATCCACAGGTTACCATCTGGTTGTCTGAATCACCGTATTGCAGCCTCAACCAAACTTCATTGCGCTCCGGGTTGCTGCAGTCACGCCACCACAGGGGGAAGGGGGCGCTATAGAGCAGCACTCCTTCATTTCACAGACCTCTTACTGCATGAGCATCGCTACCAGAAACGGTGTAATTGTAATACAAAGTGACTGTGCTAGCTAAATTACAGTCAGTTTATTATATCACATCAGCAATAGAATAGACAATTTGTCTAATTCTTTGTACAAATGAAGATTTCTGAATTTGATTATAACAGCAACATGTATTAGCCTACTGTGATTATGAGTGAATGTCACAAAGAGAATTATATTTAGCTTAAAAATATCATCTGTAATCTTTTTTTTTTTTTGCACAGTGACATTATTTCTATGACAATTATGCACAAAAAAGTTTCATAATGGGCCTGGAATTTTTACTTTAGATTTTTTACATAATTTATTTTATATAATGTCCATAATTTGTTTTCTTTAAGCAGACATAAATCGTGTTTTTTTTTCATTACAGTAATTAAAATGTGCTTTCCTTTTAGAAAATTATGTTATACAGAAATAATATAACCAGAAAAGTCTAGAAGCTTAATTGTCCTAAAATAGGTTTCATTTTTTATAAAACAAAACAGCAACAACAAAAACTATTATTATTATTATTATTATTATTAATCGTTTTGAATTGAAGCAAAATCCTAACAGGCATGACACATAGGCCTATGTATTCCGTAAACAAAACACCGACCTTAAATCAAGATGTTATGATCAAAATCTAACTTTTGTAGGTATGAGCAAAGTTGAAACAGTAGATAACAGATTGTTCTAAAACATGTAGCAGAATATTCTTAAATAGTCTGTTAAACTGTTCGATTGAAGAACACAGCAAAGAGCTGTCTGTCTTACTGAAACAGCCCAAAAGTAATCTAGTTCATTAATAATGACAGTTTAACATCTGCCTCGATGTACTGTCGCTACACTTGCCTGCATGGGGAAGCGTGAAAGTCAGAAAAGGGGTTTAGTCTTCAGTCTTGGGACGAGTTTGACATTTAAGTGACAGCTGTTTAGACCTGTAGTAACGCAAGCTAGAAAATAAACCCCGCCTACTTGGAATCTTTGACCAATGGCGTTTGAACCGAGGAGGCGGGGCTTGTTAATGCATTGTTTACGTCTGTCGTGAAAGTAGGTCACAGGAAAGTGTGACAGTTAGCTGGTGGACAGAATCCGATTGCTTTTACAGATACATACATTACAGTGTCATACTAAAAGCTTCAGGTATACGAGACTCCAGTGATCGCAGTGGTGCCCCTGAAAGACAGGTAGGTTTGTTTGTGCTTATCCGAGTGAATGCAGCAGGCAGGATGTAGCGCCTGCTAAGTCCGCGAGCCTCCGTTAGCGCCAAGATCATGTATACACAACGAAGCCTGTTGCACTGTTTTACAGTTATTATCATATGGGCTGGGATAATATTGAAATCCAAATAGTATTCGATAGTATTAGCATGACTGCAGGCGATCTGCTCTTCTGTAAGCGAATTAGCCTTCATCTCTACAGTCTTGCAAGGTGCCTGGCTCTCGCTGACCATCTTCTGTGAGGCCTAGCAGAGAGAACATGTTATGTATTTCACGGAATCTATCTTTAGGAGCTACAGTATACCGACATGTCAGCTAGCTCTCAAATGACTGCCTATGCGTAATGAAATGACTCAATGCATTTATCACTGGAAATTAAACTGAGCGTGTTGCCAGCTAGTGTTTACATCTCGCGCGCTAAATACACTACAGTGGAAGTTTAGCTTCACGAGCGCACCTCACGCTCAACGGGATTACAATAAAACGCGCGTAAAACAATCCGTTTGGCACTTTTTGAATTATTTCAAGATATAATGAGGAACACATGTGGTAGGGAAGTTTATGGCTACTGACAAACTAATATTTTGGTACACGACTATGTTTATAATACACATGTACTTTTTATGGTGATTACTGGAAGATCTCTGAAGTAACAGTTGTCATTTGTGACCCTGGACCACAAAAGCAGTCATAAGGGTCTTTTTGTTTATTATTGAGATTTATACATCATCATAAATAAGCTTTGCATTGATGTATGGTTTGTTATGATAGGACAATATTTGGCTGAGATACAACTATTAGAAAAACTGGAATATGAGGGTGCAAAACAATCAAAATGTTGAGAAAATCGCCTTTAGAGTTGTCCAAATGAGGTTCTTAGCAATGCATATTACTAATCAAAAATTAAGTTTTATTTATTTACTGTAGGAAATTGAAAAGGAACATGACCTTTACTTAATATCCTAATGATTTTTGGCAGAAAAGAAAAATCGATCATTTTGACCCATACAAAAATTTTTTGACTATTGCTACAAATATACCCGTGCTACTTATGAATGGTTTTGTGCTCCAGGGTTACATATGTCGTAGGTCTGTCATATTTCTGTAAAGCAAATATGAAATATTGTGTATTGTGAAAACGCTGTTCAAATGAATTTGATTTGACAGTGTGTTTGCTGTGTGTTTCTGTGTGCAGCTGTTCTTTCTATGATTGACAGGTGCGGAGGCTCCTGGTTGGCATGTCGAGGCGGAGCAGAAACAGCAGGGCGTGGAGGTACGTATGGAGTGGGATCCGACGGGATGCAGATGCAAGAGCGCTGGTACTTGCCTCCGAGAATGACGAGTGGGGTTATGATCGCCAGCAGGTGGGTGTGGATGATGTGGAAAGGCCTGTAGATGTGGCAGCAATCAAAGGAATAATTCACCCAAATTTGAAGATTTTCAGAAAATTTACTCACCCTTCAGCCATCCAAGATGTGGATGAGTTTGTTTCTTCATCAGAACAGATTTGGAGAAACTTAGCTTTGCAGCACTTGCTCAACAATGGATCCTCTACAGTGAATGGGTGCCGTCAGAATGAGAGTCCAAACAGCTGATAAAAACATCACAATAATCCACAACACTCCAGTCTATCAGTTAATGTCTTGTGAAGTGAAAAGCTGCATGTTTATAGGAGTTATTAAGGATTTTTTAACGCTTCCTCCATCCCCTGTTGTCCTCTCACATCAAAGTCCACTGACATATTTGTTTAGAATTGTTCTGGACTGTTTTCTCTTGTAAACGGTGCTTGATCTGTGCATATTTCTTTACAGATTCAGGTAAGATGGCTTTTTAACTGGAGAAAGCAATATTATGGATAGAGGACTCATATTTTAGCCAGAAGCAACAGTTTATAGTTTATAGTTTTTATCAGCTGTTTGGACTCTCATTCTGATTCATTGCAGAGCATTAAGTGGTGAGCAAGTAATGTAATGCAATGTCTTGTGAAGTGAAAAGCTGCATGTTTATAGGAGTTATTAAGGATTTTTAACGCTTCCTCCATCCCCTGTTGTCCTCTCACATCAAAGTCCACTGACATATTTGTTTAGAACTGTTCTGGACTGTTTTCTCTTGTAAACGGTGCTTGATCTGTGCATATTTCTTTACAGATTCAGGTAAGATGGCTTTTTAACTGGAGAAAGCAATATTATGGATAGAGGACTCATATTTTAGCCAGAAGCAACAGTTTATAGTTTATAGTTTTTATCAGCTGTTTGGACTCTCATTCTGATTCATTGCAGAGCATTAAGTGGTGAGCAAGTAATGTAATGCTAAATTTCTCCAAATCTGTTTGGAAAAAGAAACAAATTTATCTACATTTTAGTTGAACTATCCCTTTAATTTTTTAGCTTGAAAAGGCCTTTTGTCTGAAGTGCCGAACATCACAGGAGTCATTTACGTTCAAAAAAGCATAAATGACTGACCAAAAGGACCTAAGCTATGTCAGATCTGAATTTGCACGCATGTGTCTTGCAGTACAGTGACTCTGATTCTGAAGCCGAGTATCCAGCCATTGTTCCGGCAGTTCCGAGCGCGGTGCCTGTAACGGGAGAGTCATACTGCAGCTGTGATTCACAGATGGAGCTCAGCTGTAACCCACGGCTCCGGGGTTACACACACTGCCACTGCGGAGAAGATGACCAAGGTGGTGACACATGCAACATTGATACATTAGGTTTACCTTGCTCATGCTTAAACTTGTTCTCTTATTGTTTGTCAGATTTTGACTGGGTGTGGGATGAGGGCAGCCAGTCGTCTGCTACACTGCTGAGCTGTGAGAACAGGAAAGTGAGCTTCCACTCGGAGTATAGCTGTGGAACGGCAGCCATTCGCGGCTCCAAAGAACTCTCAGAGGGACAGCACTTCTGGGAGATTAAAATGACTTCTCCAGTCTACGGCACAGACATGGTGAGAAACAAAAGTGCAGATGTGTGTCTTTATGCATGTTTAGTATGGTAGTGATATTCAGTATGGTTTTTGTGAATAGGGGGCAGTTTGCTTATTTAGGGCGTTTTGTATAAAACGGGCTGATATTAAAAGAAAATTTAGCAGCGTAGCTGATTCAGCAGACTGAAGCATAACTGTCAGCATACAGCTAATAGGGGATGAGAGTTGCTGAATCAGTTGAGTTTTCCAAGATGTGAGCCACATTGCAATGAGTAGTTTTGCATGCTTCTTGTCAAATGTACACAGCAGTTCAAAAGCAGCACTGAACTGTTTTCAACATTGATAATAAGAAATGTTTCTTAAGCACCAAATCAGCATATTAGAAGGATTTGAAGACTGTGGGGATGTTTAAACTTAAACGGTTGAATTCTCCGTGTGTGTTTATGTAGATGGTTGGTATTGGCTCATCAGATGTGAGTCTGGACAAATATAGACACACATTCTGCAGCCTGCTGGGTAAAGATGAAGACAGCTGGGGTCTGTCATATACAGGTAAAACGGGTTCGGTTCGCAAACACATACTTGTGTTCACAAACCGCTATACTTTACATGAACGCATGGTGTGGAAGGAATTGTTTTTCATGTAATGTGTGTTTGTGTTTTTCTCAGGTCTGTTACATCATAACGGTGATAAAGTAAGCTTTTCATCACGTTTCGGACAGGGTTCCATTATTGGTGTTCACTTGGACACTTGGCACGGCACCCTCACCTTCTACAAAAACCGCAAGTGCATCGGTAAGATGACAAACTCCTTTCAGCTGCAATCTTATCTTTGTTGTTTTTTTAAATATAATACACATTTTTAAGTGTCAGTTTCTCTCTAGGAATTGAAAGATAACATGAACAGTTATGTTCTTGTAAAAAGAATGTTTTTGAGATTTTTGTCAGCAAAAAATGTCAGAGTAACCAGACAAACATGTTTTTGACATGTATTACAATTTAATAATTGACAGTAAGAGACCGTTTTATATTATTTTTCTTATTATTGTGTGTGTGTGTGTGTATAAACAGTTGAAGTCAAAGTCAAAAGTTTACATACACCTTGCAGAATCTGCAAAATGTTAATTATTTGAACAAAATAATTCTTACTTTTTTTTCTTATTTTACCTAAATATCATATTTTTTAATTTAGTACTGCCCTTCAGAAGCTGCAGAAGATACTTACATGTTTCCCAGAAGTCAAATGAAGTACAGTTTACCTTGATCTTCAAATTCAAAAAGTTTTCACTCCCTGCCTCTTAATAATAATTGTTCCGTCTGGAGCATCAACGAGCGTTTGAACCTTCTGTAATAGTTGCATATGAGTCCCTCAGTTGTCCTCAGTGTGAAAAGATGGATCTCAAAATCATACTGTCATTATTGGAAAGTCACTGCCTTTAAAACTCCTCTGCCACAGCCATCACAAAAAAAGTGCCATATTTTGTTACGTTTTGTAAATTCACTGCAGAAAATTGATAAAACTTTTTTTTTTTTGTAAAAATTCAACAATAAATTTCCAGACAATTCTTTTTGGAGAACAAATCCAATTGCTTGCTATAAGCAATATTTCTGTTAACGTGCATAAAATATATTTTTTTGCAACAACTATGAATTATCACACAAGTTTACAGTTACTTCACTTATCTATTTTGATATTTGTCGGTTACCTTGTTACCTAGTTAGGTTGTGCTTCGTGCCCCTATATCCATAAGAGACGTCCTATCCATGCCTGGTGAACATGATTATACAAGGCTATAACTAGTAGTTGTTCAAACAACCCACCGACTAGTGCTGTGTGAAAATCTGCAAGTGCGCATTCCTAGTTTTTAGAGAACAGACACTAAAGAACAATCACACTGCTGGAGAGCAGGTTTATCACAGTTATCACAAATAAATACAATTATTTGAATTTCTAATCGCGATTACAGTTATGGATGCCTCAATTACGTAATCGTTCAAAGTCCACTTATGTTATTCTGCACGCTTAAGATGCGTTTTTTCTTTCTTTCTACATGTTATCTTAAGGGTTTTTCCCATTATTTTAATTTTAGTATAACATAATACCATTCATATTTTTACTTTTTTATAATTTAAAGAAGAAACCAATCCGATGTATAGTTGACATTTGAGGCTACTATAGAAAAGCACTAAAAGTTTTTCATTTAGAGTGTTTTCAGCTTGTTTATTTTCATATAAAAATACGGCATGCAGTTGCATCAGACAATGGCATAAACATCATTCAATGTAAATTGTGATAATCGTAATTAATAATCGCAATTACAATTTCAAGGGAATAATCGACAATTATGTTTTTTGTCATAATCGTGCAGCCCTAATTTAACCTGTCTGTTGTGTGTGTGGCAGGTGTCGCAGCTACAGAGATGAAGAATAAGCGTGTTTTTCCGATGGCGTGTTCCACCGCGGCTAAAAGCAGCATGAAGGTAATTCGCTCGGTCTCCGCGCCCACCTCTCTACAGTACCTGTGTTGCTCACGACTCCGCAAGCTGCTCCCGTCTGGAGTCGATGTGCTCCGAGTCCTGCCCCTGCCGCCCGGCCTCAGACACCTTCTTCACTCCAAGCTGGGATGGGTGCTAAGCCTGGATCATACGCACACGCACTCGAACACACACACCCCGCCAGGACCCTCCTCGGGCAGTGACTCTGAGGGCTGCTCCTCAGACCCCGAGGCCTGCCAGCGGAAACGTTGCCGCTGGACCTGAGGCTGCGTGTGCACATCAATTATGCATCATTATGCACACATCAGAAAATGTCTCCACAAATAAAAAAAAGAACCAACATTATATAAACACTGGGCGTGTGCTGTTAATCACAGCGGTGGATAACAGGGCTGGCTGATTAACGTCAAGGTCAGTGAAGCCTGTTTTACTAGTTGCATCGCTGGTAAATTTTCATCTTTCAAGGCTCTAAAGGTAGTTTGCTCCATCAGGTGACATTTGGATATATATTACAGTATTCGTAGTCAGTTTTTATGATGTCGTGAACTCCCAGTGGAATGAAGACCAGCTCTTCAGACAAAAGCAAGATGTGAACCTCATGAACCTGTTCTGATGTGAGGAACAATAACATGCCACCATCTGAAGCGCAGACAAACACACACACTGTTTGCATTCACACAATAAACCCAAACGATACACCTTGAGTGAACTGTGAATTTCTCCATTACTGCCTTCACTTGGGGGCAGAAAAAGTTACGTGATCTCCTCTGAAGTAATGCATATTCATGTCTCTCCATTACAGGCCACTCAGACATCTCAGCACTTCTCTCTTTATGTTTGAACAATCGTATGTTTTTACTCTATTCTTATTTTATCAAACAACTTGGACTTGCCAACACAACAGTGAAGTCATGATGAAAATCATCTGCATAAATGTGTTTTAAATACCATTATGTTGAAATGGTGAGGAAAATGCCTGTGTATTTTGACACTTCTTCTCTCTAGGAATTACTTTGGGCCCTAGTTATTACTCAGTGTGTTTATGTGTATCTGAGCTGTATTTCCCTGGAAATACCTTAATGCAATTGTCGAACTGACTGATGCTAAGCGAAGTAGAGGTTGCTTCATGTTTAATCTGCAACATCTCTACGTGAGGTTCATATTGAATTCATATGGGGTTTATATGAAAGATTTTGTAATTAATTGTTTTAAAAAAAAGCAAGTCATGTTTTTGTTACCCATAAAGCACTTTTTGCGCTTATTGTATGTATGTAGAAATATATACAGGTCCCTATGCTGTGTTCTACGCGTGTTGTATGTCATAAGCGCGAGCGAGAGCTCACTCTCTCATTCTCTGTCTTCTCTCTTCCTTCTTTCGCTGCTACGCCGTACATTAAGCATGGCCTTTTATATGAGTCAAGGAAAATTATATATGCATTAAAAAAGGGGCTGAATATGTTTTTGACTGTTGTTCTTCTTGAGATCTTAATAAAGGTTTCCAAAAATCAATCATATAGTTGCTCTTAATACACAAAAGTTATCATCACATAACATCTTTTGGATGATCAATTTCTGCATTTTGTGCAGACTACTGGCAGATTGTTGCGTAATGAAGTTTGTAGCTGGACGGTTTAATAATCAAGTGGAAGACGTCTGGGATGCTCCTTCAAAGCAAGTTGTGAGGCTTAGCGGAACCGGAAAACGCACGCGGACCTGTTTCACTGAGGAACAGCGGAAGGCGCGTGACGCATTTGTGGAGGTCAAGTCAAACAGACAGGTGAGATGACTGTCATTGACAGAAAAATGGTGTGAAATGCACGCTTATTTTTATTTATTTCATTTGCTATTCCTCTGCCGACTTTGGCTGAAGTAGTTTGTGTCCATGTGTATAATATCTCATATCCTATGATTCAACTGCTGTAACACGTGGAGCATGTGTGCGCAAGACTGCAGCTGATTGTTTAGTTGCTCCGTTAAATGTAGTGACTGGTCAGATGTCTCTATGAGATATATTTACGTTTATGTTAGCATACGTCCAAAATATTGGCAAGATATGCATATAACGCTGCGTGTGTTTTACGCATTAGATCAATGAAGTCCGCTATAGCTGTCAATCGCATGTCTTTTTTACAGTCTATGGTCTTTATATAACCTGGATCATACTGATTTGATATGATCTTGAGTTTCCTTTTAAATATGACTTGAAAACCCATGTCGTAATGTGTTAATTTGAAAGTAGACTTATAATTACTGATCATTTGAAAGTCATTCAAATTCAGGTGAGATTTGAGGTCTTCAAGTGTTTTTGTGCAAAATACATACATGTCCATGTAGCAGTGTATCGTGCTTTTAATCGTGTTTTTCATATAATACTTAATATAATATCGTATTTCTATATAACAATAGACTTAGCAACCATTTAAGACTCTTTTTTCCAGTTTATTATAATTCTGTGTGAGTTCCCAGGCCTTTATATGCAGTGTAATCCTAAAGTCAAGTAATAATGCTTTTATTTTGTATTTGCATTTTTACATTTTTTTTTTTTTTTTTTTTTTTTTTTTTTTTTTTTTTTTTTTTCAAATTGTATTATCATCAGCATAACAATCTGAGTGAAAATTTGAACTGAAAACATTCTATGAATTTCATAATGTTTTTGATAGTTGACCCAAATCTGAAAATTGTAAACTTGCTCACCCTCAAGTTTTCCAAACCTGTATGAGTTTACTGCGTCTTTCGTCACAAAAGAAGATATTTTGCAGAATGTGGGTACTTAAACAGTTGCTGGTAGCCATTGACTTCCAACAGTATGTAAAAAAAAAAAAAAAAAAGCTCATTGACTGCCGTTAACTGTTTACAAGGTTTGTAAGGTGAGTGTATGATGACGGGACATTTTTTGGTGAAACCTGATGTTTTGTTATATTTATGTCCATATTTTGCTATATTTTTTTATCGGTCATCCAGGCAGCATGGTAAAGAAAAAGCGTCTGAGGCTTATAGCCGAGATGGCACGGAAGATCTAGACTTAGCAACCATTTAAGACTCTTTTTTTCCAGTTTATTATAATTCTGTGTGAGTTCCCAGGCCTTTATACGCAGTGTAATCCTAAAGTCAAGTAATAATGCTTTTATTTTGTATTTGCATTTTTACATTTTTTTTATTTTATTTTATTTCAAATTGTAATATCATCAGCATAACAATCTGAGTGAAAATTTGAACTGAAAACATTCTATGAATTTCATAATGTTTTTGATAGTTGACCCAAAACTGAAAATTATAAACTTGCTCACCCTCAAGTTTTCCAAACCTGTATGAGTTTACTGCGTCTTTCGTCACAAAAGAAGATATTTTGCAGAATGTGGGTACTTAAACAGTTGCTGGTAGCCATTGACTTCCAACAGTATGTAAAAAAAAAAAAAAAAAAAAAAAGCTCATTGACTATTTTTAACTGTTTACAAGGTTTGTAAGGTGAGTGTATGATGACGGGACATTTTTTGGTGAAACCTGATGTTTTGTTATATTTATGTCCATATTTTGCTATATTTTTTTATCGGTCATCCAGGCAGCATGGTAAAGAAAAAGCGTCTGAGGCTTATAGCCGAGATGGCACGGAAGATCAGGGCCTACCGGGAGCTGAAGAATCGACCCCAGGACTCTCAGCGCTATGCGCTGGACTACGACACCATGACACGACCCTTCACTGGCAAAAAGCTGCCAGTGTTGGCTTGGAAAGATGTGCGGCAAGAAACACGCCTCTTTTTGTTACTGGCTGGCATGCGCATGTTTGGTGTGGGTCGACTCTTTACACGCAAGTCATGGCTGGACGAGCATACAGAGCCATGCTACTGGAAAATAACAAAAGTCAAGGTGGATTATACAGCAGAGGTATGTTCTGCCTGTATTTGTGTGGTTTTTGTCTTCTGCATTGTCAGTCTAGCTGTGATTATTTTAACCCATGCAACAACATAAATAATTGTGCAAATGATTATGTTTGAGTGTGTGCGTGAATTCAAACACTGATGTTTTCTTCTTTAGAACATGGATCATGGGAAAGCATGGGGCGTTCTAACATTTAAAGGTAAAAAAATTTTTTTTTTAAATTTAACCACTGTATTTTTAAATTAACCCAATTTATTGAGACAAACAACAAATATTTTTGTTTTAATAATCAAAAACTCAAACACTGATGTTTTCTTCTTTAGAACATGGATCATGGGAAAGCATGGGGCGTTCTAACATTTAAAGGTAAAAAAAAACAAACCTTCTCTTAGGGCTGGGTGATATAGCTAAAAAACTTTATCAATGATATAATATTTAATATCGTTTGGTATCGATAATTATTGACATTTTTATAACCTTTTTTAAAACAAAAGAGCAAAAATAATTTTTTTTTTAATTTAACCACTGTATTTTTAAATTAACCCAATTTATTGAGACAAACAACAAATATTTTTGTTTTAATAATCAAAAACAAAATAAAAATTAAACCAATATCTCATTTCTAATGTTTTATATCCAGATTAAATAGGTCTTAAGGAAACTTTTGTCTTGTCTCCCGAGGTCACAGGAGGGCGCAATGAGCAAAAAACGCAAGGAAGTAACTCTATTAAAAAACGTGCATTACATCTAAATTAACTCATAAAAATCTAATATAATTTCATAAATTGCATAAACGATTATGAACAAAACAGCATCATGTATTTATGCATTGCTTAATCCAAAGAGCGAAGCGCCGATCACACGATCACATTTAAAAACATATGAGACGCAGTGAAAAGGAATAAACCTCCACAAATTTGCGATGCGTTTTCTAAAAGTTTAAACTGTTTTAACTTTGCATGGCTTTCTATGCATCTCTTGTGTGAGACGCGAGTGCAGCAGTCATATTTGTCTGACTAAAAATGCGCTGAATATGCATCTGTGTGAATGGCTTAGTTTTAACCTAATCAAGATCTTCGCCGCATTGAGCTTCTATATTTCTCTAATATTTTGAATGAATAACGCAGCAGCGGCTCGTCTCGTGGGCTAGACTGACAAAACATTCAAATGCAACAACGTCACTTACATCATCATCACCACATCTCGTGCGCCGCTGATGACGCTCCCTGATGCACACCTAACATTCAAATGCAAATGTTTATTTTAAATTCGACTACTATTCATTCTTTATTCACAATCTCCTCATCACAGGCAGTCACAGCACTCGTGTTTGTGTGTGCTCTCTGCATCACTCAGAGCACGTGCCTATATCGTGCGCTATATCGAACATTTTTTATCGTTATCGAAGAAGGTGTACCACCGATAAATATCGATACCATTTTATCGCCCAGGCCTACCTTCTCTGTGAACAACTAACTAATCCACAAACATAAATAATGCCACTTATTTTTAATAAAAGGTAGTTCCTTAAAAAAATCTCGTTCCTCTTTTGTTCTGCCGTATCACTTCTACACCAGCTATGTAGTATTTTGGTGTTGTGGCACTGCTATATATAGATTTTTTGTAAGGAAACTAAATTAAGCGAGAATGCATTGAATCGATAAAAAGTGACAAAGATTATTATAATGTTATAAAAGTGTTTGATTTCAAATAAATGTTATTCTTTTGAACTTTTTATTCACCACAGAATCCTGAACTTTTTTATCACGGATTCTACAAAAATATTAAGCAGCACAAATGTTTCTTGAGCACCAAATGGACATATTAGAATAATTTCTGAAGGTGCAAGACTGGTGCAATGACTGCTCAAAATTCAGCTTTGCCATCACAGTATTAAATTACAGTAAACAATCATTTTAAATTGTAATAATATTTCACAATATTACTGTTTTTAATGTATTCTTGATCAAATAAATGCAGCTTTGGTAAGAATTAGACTTTTTTTTCCCCCCTTTTTTTTTTCTTTTTAAATGAGCAAAAAATTTACCGACCACAAACTTGAACAGTTGAAATCTTGAACAGTAATGAATGAATGACAAGATTTTATATTTTCAGTAGAATTATACAAGGTAAACAAATATAGCAAATACATACAGCAACCTTACTGTGACGCATTGTTTGGATGTGGGTTTCAGGTAAAGAGGAGGCTAGAGAGCGTGAAGTGGATAAGGTGATGTACCATGACTGGCGACTGGTGCCCAAACATGAAGAAGAGGTCTTCAAACGCTGTGAACCTGTCCCTGAGCCTCCTGTGCGTTACGCGAGATACCCGCCTCTCCTGCGTGCGATGATCCTGGCCCAGCAAGCCAAGCAGCTGGGTGTGGATGCCAGCACTGTCCCAGAGCCCACTCTCCCATTGAAACGAGATGCCCTGCTCAATTATGAGTACTTCAGGAATCAGGGTGAGAAGAAGAAACAGGAGGGTACACCTGTCTGATGCTCCGGTCCACTTCAGAGGGGTTAAGGTCATAGCGAGGAGATCTGAGTTCTATTGCAGTGGTCTTGATAGGAACTGCTTCTTTTGTTCCTAATTTTATAGGCACTGCTGGCTGGTTAAAGTCTAGTTTGTGTTTTAATGCTGTATTTTGGTAAAACAAAATATAGCCTTACATTTTCATCTGTCTTCCTGGGATCATGTGGCTAATGATGGCGGGGGAAGAAGGAGATCTGTTTGGACACATGACCAAACCCAAAAGGATAATCCTCTGTGGAAAGACTCAGTTTTTTTGTCGTCAAGTTAATATCTGTGTGATATTCTTTACAGTATGTGAGCTAAATATGAAGTTGTATGCATTATTTTCAGATAAAGAATAAAAATGGGTCAAGTGAATTTGGTCTAAATTTGAAAATGAGTTGTCTTACAATTATGCCTAATGTCAAATTTTAATTATAAAAATAATCTCAGTCATTAAAATTAAGTGAAAATCACAATTGAGAATAATTATGCAAAATAAATGTTTTTGAACTTTACCATGCATACTTAAACCAGGTATCATATATATATATATATATATATATATATATATATATATATATATATATATATATATACACAGAGAGCACAG
>NW_015505206.1:759389-762146 GCF_001515645.1 Sinocyclocheilus grahami | reverse complement strand
ATGAGACGCAGTGAAAAGGAATAAACCTCCACAAATTTGCGATGCGTTTTCTAAAAGTTTAAACTGTTTTAACTTTGCATGGCTTTCTATGCATCTCTTGTGTGAGACGCGAGTGCAGCAGTCATATTTGTCTGACTAAAAATGCGCTGAATATGCATCTGTGTGAATGGCTTGGTTTTAACCTAATCAAGATCTTCGCCGCATTGAGCTTCTATATTTCTCTAATATTTTGAATGAATAACGCAGCAGCGGCTCGTCTCGTGGGCTAGACTGACAAAACATTCAAATGCAACAACGTCACTTACATCATCATCACCACATCTCGTGCGCCGCTGATGACGCTCCCTGATGCACACCTAACATTCAAATGCAAATGTTTATTTTAAATTCGACTACTATTCATTCTTTATTCACAATCTCCTCATCACAGGCAGTCACAGCACTCGTGTTTGTGTGTGCTCTCTGCATCACTCAGAGCACGTGCCTATATCGTGCGCTATATCGAACATTTTTTATCGTTATCGAAGAAGGTGTACCACCGATAAATATCGATACCATTTTATCGCCCAGGCCTACCTTCTCTGTGAACAACTAACTAATCCACAAACATAAATAATGCCACTTATTTTTAATAAAAGGTAGTTCCTTAAAAAAATCTCGTTCCTCTTTTGTTCTGCCGTATCACTTCTACACCAGCTATGTAGTATTTTGGTGTTGTGGCACTGCTATATATAGATTTTTTGTAAGGAAACTAAATTAAGCGAGAATGCATTGAATCGATAAAAAGTGACAAAGATTATTATAATGTTATAAAAGTGTTTGATTTCAAATAAATGTTATTCTTTTGAACTTTTTATTCACCACAGAATCCTGAACTTTTTTATCACGGATTCTACAAAAATATTAAGCAGCACAAATGTTTCTTGAGCACCAAATGGACATATTAGAATAATTTCTGAAGGTGCAAGACTGGTGCAATGACTGCTCAAAATTCAGCTTTGCCATCACAGTATTAAATTACAGTAAACAATCATTTTAAATTGTAATAATATTTCACAATATTACTGTTTTTAATGTATTCTTGATCAAATAAATGCAGCTTTGGTAAGAATTAGACTTTTTTTCCCCCCCTTTTTTTTTCTTTTTAAATGAGCAAAAAATTTACCGACCACAAACTTGAACAGTTGAAATCTTGAACAGTAATGAATGAATGACAAGATTTTATATTTTCAGTAGAATTATACAAGGTAAACAAATATAGCAAATACATACAGCAACCTTACTGTGACGCATTGTTTGGATGTGGGTTTCAGGTAAAGAGGAGGCTAGAGAGCGTGAAGTGGATAAGGTGATGTACCATGACTGGCGACTGGTGCCCAAACATGAAGAAGAGGTCTTCAAACGCTGTGAACCTGTCCCTGAGCCTCCTGTGCGTTACGCGAGATACCCGCCTCTCCTGCGTGCGATGATCCTGGCCCAGCAAGCCAAGCAGCTGGGTGTGGATGCCAGCACTGTCCCAGAGCCCACTCTCCCATTGAAACGAGATGCCCTGCTCAATTATGAGTACTTCAGGAATCAGGGTGAGAAGAAGAAACAGGAGGGTACACCTGTCTGATGCTCCGGTCCACTTCAGAGGGGTTAAGGTCATAGCGAGGAGATCTGAGTTCTATTGCAGTGGTCTTGATAGGAACTGCTTCTTTTGTTCCTAATTTTATAGGCACTGCTGGCTGGTTAAAGTCTAGTTTGTGTTTTAATGCTGTATTTTGGTAAAACAAAATATAGCCTTACATTTTCATCTGTCTTCCTGGGATCATGTGGCTAATGATGGCGGGGGAAGAAGGAGATCTGTTTGGACACATGACCAAACCCAAAAGGATAATCCTCTGTGGAAAGACTCAGTTTTTTTGTCGTCAAGTTAATATCTGTGTGATATTCTTTACAGTATGTGAGCTAAATATGAAGTTGTATGCATTATTTTCAGATAAAGAATAAAAATGGGTCAAGTGAATTTGGTCTAAATTTGAAAATGAGTTGTCTTACAATTATGCCTAATGTCAAATTTTAATTATAAAAATAATCTCAGTCATTAAAATTAAGTGAAAATCACAATTGAGAATAATTATGCAAAATAAATGTTTTTGAAATTTAAGTATTCAAATCTTAGATGCTTATTATGATCCTTCTATTAGCTATTGAACCCCACAATATTTAAAATATTAGAAAGCTTAATAATTTTTGTAATTTTCTCCATTGTTGTTTTTAAAAGTATCTTTTTTTTATTCTTTTAAAAAGTACAGTTCAAAAAAATATTTATTTTATATTTTCTTTGTAAATTATGAAACTTAATGTAAAAAAAAAACGTGTCCTGCATTTTTCATGTCACTAACTAGACAGTGTATGTTTTAGTCCATTGGCCGAGACTGATTTGAACTAAACCCATAAATGTATGATCAGGAAATATTCCTGTGTCCCCCTCTCTCATAGCTATAAGGCGTGAGTAGATAGGTCCCATCATTTTGAGGTAAATGTGTTCAAAAGTCTGAAAAGTCTGTGTGTAACTTTAAGGAACGTTACTACCGAACACCTTTTTTCTGCAATTAAGCACACTTTTTTGGGAGTTATTCCATAACATTGAGAATAAAATAAATGTTTTTGAACTTTACCATGCATACTTAAACCAGGTATCATATATATATATATATATATATATATATATATATATATATATATATATATATATATACACAGAGAGCACAG
>NW_015505206.1:744059-758636 GCF_001515645.1 Sinocyclocheilus grahami | reverse complement strand
TTAGGACCATGTGATATTTCAGTTTTTCTTTTTTATTAAATCTGCAAAAATGTCAACAATTCTGTGTTTTTCTGTCAATATGGGGTGCTGTGTGTACATTAATGAGGAAAATTTTTTTACTTAAATGATTTTAGCAAATGGCTACAATATAACAAAGAGTGAAAAATTTAAGGGGGTCTGAATACTTTCCGTACCCACTGTATATATATATATATATATATAAATCATTTAAGTATTCAAATCTTAGATGCTTATTATGATCCTTCTATTAGCTATTGAACCCCACAATATTTAAAATATTAGAAAGCTTAATAATTTTTGTAATTTTCTCCATTGTTGTTTTTAAAAGTATCTTTTTTTTATTCTTTTAAAAAGTACAGTTCAAAAAAATATTTATTTTATATTTTCTTTGTAAATTATGAAACTTAATGTAAAAAAAAAACGTGTCCTGCATTTTTCATGTCACTAACTAGACAGTGTATGTTTTAGTCCATTGGCCGAGACTGATTTGAACTAAACCCATAAATGTATGATCAGGAAATATTCCTGTGTCCCCCTCTCTCATAGCTATAAGGCGTGAGTAGATAGGTCCCATCATTTTGAGGTAAATGTGTTCAAAAGTCTGAAAAGTCTGTGTGTAACTTTAAGGAACGTTACTACCGAACACCTTTTTTCTGCAATTAAGCACACTTTTTTGGGAGTTATTCCATAACATTTAGTTTTTATATGTATACCACTGTTCAGAACTGTGCTAGATAATCATGTGTTGATTAGCATCTTTGAGCTAGGTTCAAAAGTATCTAAAATTGTCACTACAGAAACATTGTTTCGGTAGTGACAAAAGGAAACGCATAATCATATTTTGGGGGAAATAAACAATTTAGTAGAGTTATGCAATTATTTTAGTATGTTTTATTAGTCTTTGTATGTGAGTTAAAATTCTGTAATGTGATGCGGTCGCTACCAAAGCATTACCGTCACTACCGAAAATGTGCTGTCACTACCACTGTCACTATCAAATATAAAGTATGCGGAATTATCAGCTAAGATGTTTTGATAGTTTTTGGTTCAGTATATATTCAAACTAATGAATCCTTAACTTTGAAATCAGTATGATCAACTTTTTGCCTGTCACAAAGAAAAATTCAAATCTCATATATCACACTTGAAATATTGTTAAAAATTTAATTATTGATTCACCTCTGAAAATGTTTTAATAAAATAGCGAAAAAAATTATTTACAATCTAGATGTAATCTTAATAGGTCAATGTAACCCTTCTAATTAAATGATTATTACTGTGTTTCAAATATTCCAAAACTTGACACATTTTTTTTTTATGTTTCCAACTCGGATTTTGGATAAATTTCTGTAGATTATATATATAATCTTCCTTGCTTTTAATTTAATTTTTATTTTCTGCACAGTTTGTTGATATGTGAAGGGTGTTTTTTGATTTCGACTTTTTTGTGATTAATTTCCCCCCTCGTTTCTTTTTTCCCCTCAATGTATATACGGGGCGTTTTCAAGATGACCACAGACTGTATAAAAACAGGTGCGAACATGCAAAATAAGACCCGCACGCGCATGTCACCTAGCGCCTCTCTCTCCCTCTCTCTCTCTCCCCCTCCTCTCCCCCTTGTGTTTTTCTGTCAATATGATTGACCACAGACTGTATAAAAACAGGTGCGGACATGCAAAATAAGACCCGCACGCGCATGTCACCTAGCGTCTCTCTCTCTCTCTCTCTCTCTCTCTCTCTCTCTCTCTCTCTCTCTCTCTCTCTCTCTTAGCCGTTCGTATGCGGATTCAGTTTGAAGAGAAGGTTTTACTTCATCTCGCGAGTTATTGTTTGCTAGCCTGATG
Source organism: Sinocyclocheilus grahami (assembly GCF_001515645.1). Classification (NCBI taxonomy): domain Eukaryota; kingdom Metazoa; phylum Chordata; class Actinopteri; order Cypriniformes; family Cyprinidae; genus Sinocyclocheilus; species Sinocyclocheilus grahami. The sequence continues at coordinate 756,771 of NW_015505206.1, read as the reverse complement.
CGCAGGTTACGGCGCTACGTATGTACTGTGTTTCAGAGCTAAAGCATACGACGTTACCGCAACATGCATTAACGTTACAATGCAAGCATTTCGCTTTAACACATGCGGCTCATTCACATTCATCTCCCTAAGTAGGGTACCGCCTAGAAATGTGACTTGGGTCCCAGTCTGCCCTGCTAACGAATAACATTTTGTGATTGTTCCCAGCCCTGAATATACATAACCTTAAAATAATAATAATAATAATTAGAAAACAAAAACGCGTTCTCTCAGACTCTGTTCTTAGCTAGATGCTATTAATAGTGATTGGTTCTCGAGCGTTTGCCTGCGCAGTGCTCACCCGTGATTGGTCAGTTGGTGTGCTGCACCGCGCGAGACTGCTGCGCACACAATAATGGGCTCTAAAAGGTCGTTGTCTGACACAAAAGAGCTCGCGGATTTAGCGGCAAAACACGCCAGGATCATTGAATCAGGTATGCAGAAGAGCACCTGCTATTACAAAGACACCTCGAGCCCCTTCAATGCACACGATATTGCATTGACCTCGAATAGAACAAGATCGCGCTGGTGTTATAGCGACTACTTTTGGTTGGGTTTTATAGAATTGTAATCATATTTATCATTATGTAAATATAAATAATATATTTGATTTAGAACATGCGTTCTGATTGCGTCAGATATTTTTGCGACTTATGCAGACAGGTGGCGAGCACTAAGAGGTTTATTGCTTTGGTATTAATAATAGGGCATATGCTGTTTTCATAATGTGTAACGTACCATATTATAATATATATGTTAGACGTTTTATTGGGGATTATGTACAGTCAGTCAAAATAAACTTTGTATCACTGAATGGGTTTTAAGCGAAAGTGTCTCGCTTATTACTCGAATATTATATATGTGACCCTGGACCATAAAACCAGTCATAAGTAACACTGGTATATTTGTAGCAAATGCACTGCATGGGTTTTCTTTTATGCCGAAAATCATTAGGATATTAAGTAAAGATCATGTTCCATGAAAATATTTTGTAAATATATCAAAACTTAATTTTTGATTAGTAATATGCATTGCTAAGAACTTCATTTGGACAACTTTAAAGGCGATTTTATCAACATTTAGATTTTTTTTTTTTTTTTTGCACCCTCAGATTCCAGAAAATGCCGTGACTGACAATCAGAATGAACTGTGTAATAAATTAGAAAACCACGGATACTAAATTCTACAAATCAAATGTGTTTTTATGTGATATGTGTAATAAATTAGAATACCACACATAACCTTGTACCAATCAGATCCGTTTTTTTTATTTCTGTGTAATAAAGTTCTTCTGTACACAAACAAGCAATGTCTTTGAGAGTCAGCCAAGAGGACAGTTTAATCTCAGACATTGATTGCAGGATGGACCGGCACTAACGAGCGCACGTTCATCGCAGTGAAGCCAGACGGAGTTCAGCGCAGGCTGCTCGGTGAAATCATCCGCCGCTTCGAGCGCAAGGGTTTCAAACTGGTCGGCATGAAGCTCCTGCAGGTGAGAGCACTGCAGCATCTTTCACATTATGTTCACTTGGAGAATATATCATCGGCATTAATGTATTCATTTACGCCTGTAGGCATCAGAGGAGGAACTCAGACAGCACTACGGGGACCTGAGGGAGAAGCCTTTCTACAGCGGCTTGGTCAAATACATGAGCTCTGGACCCATTGTTGCAATGGTAAGGAGCACAGAGCCTCCAAAATATGAGTTCTGCATTTATGCTGCTATGATTTTTGCATCTTAAGACTTGTAATGGCATGTCATACTTATGTGTGTCTATCTGTATGTTTTTAATCAAGGTATGGCAAGGGCTGGATGTGGTAAAGACTGCCAGAAAGATGCTTGGAGAGACAAACCCAGCAGACTCTCTCCCAGGCACTATCAGGGGAGACTATTGTGTTGAAGTGGGCAGGTTAGTTTGTGTGTTTTAAACAGATAGATAGATAGATTGTTAAAAGTTGTAAATTAAAAAAAAAAGTTGATTGAAGAAAATACTAGTTCAGTGTTTCAATGTTTTTTGTAATTATTTGTGAAATTATTAGCAGTAGTAAGTTGTTTCAAAGTAAATATTTCCTCATGGTATATAGATTTGAAGTATTATTCATTGACACGACTGTGCTGCATGAATTTATCTACAGTATAACTGTATTTACATGAACGCTTGTTAAATAGTTTTTTCCCCCCATGTTGTGCAGGAATGTGATTCATGGCAGTGATTCAGTTGAAAGTGCTCAGAGAGAGATTTCACTGTGGTTCAAGCATCACGAGTTGTTCTGCTGGGAAGAGTGCATTGAGCCCTGGATCTATGCTTGAAACCCATCATATAACACTCACGCAGTCTTCATTCAATACAGCTTCATCTGCTCCTTACAGAGAAAACTGCTTAAGCCATAAAGTGACCAAAACAATAAAAAAGGAAAAGCTAGCTAGGTATGTTGACAGAGTAACCTGCATCTGTTTGGATTCCCTGAAATCCAGTTATTGGTCAAGCTATCTGGAATGTAATGGTTTTCTTACTGCTTTCTTTGCAAATATTTAATCTTCAGATATTCACTTCATTACTAATCTTTAGTAGGTTGGTAAGTCATGCACTACTCGTGAGATTTTATTTGAGGTGTTTACATCCACTTGAAAGATGTTGTTTACATTTTTACCTCCAACTTTTGATATGAAAATGCTTCTGGTCATCTTGATGCACTCTGTAAAATACATGTATTAATCATGACTCAAAAGGAAAGCAATAATGAATGATAAAGAGCCAGCATGCTCTGAAAAAAACTGACTTGAATATCCCAGCAATGCTTTGTCGTACTCTAGTGCTTGGAACTCAGCTGACCAAAGGGCGCCTTACTTTACAAATAAATTATTCCTTTGTTCATTTGTCTTTGTATGCATTATTTTGTGTAAACTATACAAAAGTTTGGGTTTGCTAAGATTTTTAAATGTTAGAAAAAAGTATGTCTCATGCGTATCAAGGCTGCATTTAATTGATCAAATAGTCAAATTAGTAACATCTTAAAATCTTTTAATATATTATAGAAATAAATTTATTCCAGTGATTTCAAAGCTGAAATCAGCAGTCATGATCCTTCAGAAATCATTCTAATATGTTGATTTAATGTGAAAATCGTTTTTTTTTAGATAAAGTTCAAAAGAGGTTTATTTGAAATAGAAATCTGTTCTAGCATTACTAGTGTATTTGAGTTTAGCTCAATATTGATCAATGCATATTTGAATAAAGCTATTATTTTCCTTTAAAGAAAAATAAAAAGTGTATTTTCCACTAAAATATTTTTAAAATGTGTATAAAGTATTGCTCTACCTACTAATTCAAAGAAAATACTATGAAGACTTGCATTTCAACAAATTAAGGCACTGAAGGCAGAAGTATTCAGCACATAAACATGTTTATTTCTTAATACTTAACCACACAGAGAACACAGAGTGATGATTTACATACAATGCGAATGGGACATCCATCTCTTTCAAACCTCGTCCAATCGAAGGCTTGGGTTTAGCTGTTAACCTCATTCTTAATCCCAGAGGGAAGCTAGCAGAGCTAGTCAGCACACATCTCACTGAGAATGGAAAACGGATAGCTGCAAATGGTTGAAGGGATTTTGAGCTGTTTAAATCAGTTTTGTTAAATATTCTTTTACATATGTACTTAATGAATTGAAATAGCATTGGGACATGTTTGGGTTGTGTTAGATTGCCAACAAATCATCAAATATTCACTCTTATTTCTCTCTCTGCAGTCCATGCTGCAATCCAGTATTTACATATCGAGGTCTCTTTTGCGTTTTCCCTCTTGTATTCCATTACACATCTAGAAAAATTATCCCTCTCATCTCTGAAGTCACTTGAGTTCATGGCAAACTCCTGTCGTTCAGTGAGCTGTGTGCTGACGGACTGTAAATATAAAGGTCAGGGTATTTGGCAAAAACTGGGTAGTTCTTTCAGGAACGTAGTTTGGTACTTGTTTAAGCTGTTTATATTTCATCTGAAATTGCCATTCAGTCATAAGATGCAGGAGGTTCTTGAACTTTGTGTGTTTTTTGTTGGGAAAGGAAGGTTACAAGGTAGATTGAAGGATCGTACAGCTAGTTATAATTGAGGGTAGGAAAGTACAGGCAAACTGGATCAATATAAGACTTTAAAGGGGTAGTTACAAGGCCGTGGTAGTTACATAGCTTAGGTACATTATTCGGGGCATAGTTACAGAAAGGATTCATACTTCATCTTTGGGGGCGGACTTATAGGGCGGAAAGGGGGGCAGGCAGGAGGTGTCAGTTCATGTCACTCCGGACCATAAGACACCTGCCACACGATGATATGACTCCTCTCTGCTTTAGACAACGCTGGCTTCATCTGAGGAGCTTCACCATCTGCTTCCTCTGTCTCATCTTCACCGTCACCTGAGAAAGATAATGAGGAAATGCTATTAATGGTTATATATGACCAAACAAACATGCTCATTTAGTGTGTTAGTTGTTTCTCACCGATACGGAAGTCGATATAACCCTCTCCTCCACTCAGCACCAGCACGTTCTGAACACTCTGTGCTTCTGTGTCCGTCGGGGCTGAGGACCCCTGAGACTCTGACGGACTGTCTAACACGCTACCATTCAGGGTGGCCAACACATCGCCTGAAAACGACAGATGAGATGCATGCATGTCACTGTAAGAAAAAAATATTTGAATATATATATATATATATATACAGTGGGCACGGAAAGTATTCAGACCCCCTTAAATTTTTCACTCTTTGTTATATTGCACCGTACCCACTGTATATATTCTCAAATATTTAAAATTGACACTAACCTGGCACTGACACGAAGAATTTGACGGCATCTCTGTGTCCATGAAAACAGAGTTGAGCCTGTGCCATAGAGCAGTATGGTATGAAGCTACTCTTCTCAGAGTTACTGTCATCTGCATATACATGGATCACGCCCCCCGATGACGTGGGCGACACCTTATTGGCTGCAAGGGAACACAAGCCGCCAATCAGAAACCGTTTTAAGTGTGACAAATATGCAAACAATTAAAAAAACAGGAAGGGGGCAAAAACTTTTTCACACCACTGTATGTATGTATGTACCAAGAGCTGCTGAAAAACCACAACAAATTCCTTGTGTGTTTGCGCAAATAAAAGCTTATTCTAGTCTATATTTATATGACTCTTCATTCTACTCTATAAAATAACACTGAAAAGAACTAAACAAAATAATGATAGAAGGAGAGAGATAATTCATTCATGACCAAAACATGCAAAAAAAAACACTTAAAAAACAAGTTTATTAATCAATGAAACGTAAATGAAAGAAGACCATGGAGAACCCAAAATAAGTGTGATGGGACATGATAATAATGACAACTGTAACGCTCCACACTTACCCCTCAGTCCAAGGAGCTGCCCTCGATGAAGCACTACGGCTACAGGAAGGAGGAAGTGAGAAGGGGAACAAGGCAGGACAAGAGAGCAACACCCATGAAACAAAGTGAAAGAGGGTAGTGGAATAATAGAGAAAAAGGAACAGGAGAAAAGCTAGGAAGGAGACGACAAGAGGAGGCACAGGGTTTGTTGGGTAATTAATGGATTTAGGACGTTGACCTAGCGGTTAATGATCTGGGATGATGACATTAAAGTTTGCAGGTTAATCCCCGGGTGGTGGCAATGAACACAAGGATGGTGAGATTCAAGCCTCTTAACCAGCTTAACCGGCAAGACTTCCTTTGTCAGCCAGCTTCAGAATGAGCAAGAGCAAGATGGCTGACTACCAAAAGTATCAGTAACAAGCATAAACCAATGACAGAGAATTGTTTTGGCTGATCAGTGAAGGGAAAGGGAAATGGTTCAGATGATCAAGCACCTTGTTAACATTAAAGTATGTGTACATACAAACACCGCTTAGACGTACTTTCAGTCAGAGGGATTGAGATGACGACGCCATTTCCAGTCCCCACCCACAATCGGTTTCCTCCAATCAGCAGCGCAGTTATCCTGACAAAAGAGAAGCCCAACTTTCCTGTACCTGTCAATCACAGACAACATCGAACGTAAAACATTTATATTGCGACTTCTGATCTTCGATAAATATTAGGCAAAATTATTCCATCAATAAATAGAACAATGAACAATAAATTACTAATATGTTTACATTTTAAAAATCTTATTTTAATAGACTTAAAATAGTGTATATTTTCTGTTAAATTGCTAAATAAATAAGAATAAAAAAATAAATAAATTACTCAAATAAAACAAAATATAAAATAAAAGTACAATTTTGCAAGAGGAGGCAATTAAGTACACATACAATCTTACTTCTAAACGAATCTCTACACAGAGCTCTATAAATCAGAAGTGTTAAAGTAAGAGCAACAAAGTGAGAAGCGCTACCCAGCATCTTGCTGACGTAAGGCTCGATATCCACATCTTGCAGATGCTGATGTGTGAGAGCGTGGTACAAGCGGAGCGTAGAATCCAAGCGGATTGAAACCCAGACACCATCACCAATCCATGCCAGCTGCCTCACCTGGCTCTCCTTGCGTGGGTGAGCGTCAAATGATTTCTATATGAAGGAGAGAGAAACATAACATGAAGTCCCAAGACAAAGATTATAATGAGGACATCACATTCACTATCTGAGACTGGCCTCAATCTGCATGCTCTTGGGCTGGATCACATGGATCTTGTTCTTGTTGCCACACCAGACTTTGTCATGAACCACAGCCATGCATCGGATGGAGTGGTGGGGTCTTCCCAGATCCATTAGGTGATAGTTAGATAGATCCCATTGCCCATCTGTGTTTACATTTCACATTTGTTATTATAAAATGAATGAATGAAAAATATTTATACCTAAACAGTTTTGACAAATAACTCTTTTCCTTTTTCTCATAGGTTTAACATTAGGAAGATGAAGCAAACCTTCAGCTCTGTGGAAGATTGCAAGAGTTCCATCAGCTAATGCAACCAAAACTCTCCCCTTCACATGTCTGAACCACAAAGAGACAAAGTAGGAAATTATTGGTATTGAGTTTTCAGTCTTTTTATACAGTATATACACTACCATTCTAAAGTTTGCAGTCAGTAAGATTTTTTTTCCTGAAATATATTTTTATACTTCTATTGGGCAAGGATGCATTCAGTTGATCAAATGTGACAGTAAAGACTTTTACTAGTAAGAGACTTCTTTCAAAAACATTAAAAACCGACCCCAAACCTTTGAACAGTAGTGTACATACTTCATTAGGATTCTACTTACACCAAACTCAGTACAGAGTCTTTGAGTTTGATTGAATGGAGGCATTTCTTCCAGTTGGACACTGCAGAGTGGACATAAAGCCTGTGGACAGAGTTTACAGAGAGTATTTTACATGGTGCATAGAATATTTGAGATTAGGGGTGGGTGATTTGACCAATATATCACAATATGAGCACTTTTATTTCACAGTAACGGTTTATATCACGATATAGTTATTTTTGCTTTAAATAGGATCTTTATGATATCAAAATTTTTAATAGCATAAAAATGTCAGAATTCTTGTCACCAGTGTCAATATCACAAAAAGCTAAAACTAATATTAGCTTAAAAAAACTCAAAACTCAAGCTCACTGAAGACAAGTAAACAGTCAGTGATTAAATAAGAATAAGAAACTAATTACAAGCAATATGACAAAAAAGTTTTTTTAATAGCATAAAAATGTCAGAATTCTTGTCACCAGTGTCAATATCACAAAAAGCTCAAACTAATATTAGCTTAACTCAAAACTCAAGCTCACTGAAGACAAGTAAACAGTCAGTGATTAAATAAGAATAAGAAACTAATTACAAGCAATATGACAAAAAAGTACAGTAGAACAAATAAATAAGAAGTGCTGCATACACTCTATAAGTAATCAAAATGTCTAAAAACACTGAATATTCTTCACTGTGTAAATTAAATATATATTTCTTCTTATTAAAGTTACAAAAGTTATTAGTAAAGCGCAATGAGAGATTTTCTCTCTTTTGTTGTTTGATTAACATGAATGACAGACAGCAGGAATATTAGACTGCTGTCACTTTAAGAGCTGCCCGGATCCAATATACTGTTACACGTGTTTTCTTTCTCAGCTGTTTGCTTTCACTTAAGACCTGAATTACTGTGTTTAAGAGGATTCTTGCAAAGACAGGCATTTTGACACATACAAGTGTGTGCATTTAACCGTTCAAGGACTATAAAGAGTCAAAAATAACTGTTCAATACTCCCGCGAACACCGTCTTCACGTGCGCGCCTCTCTGACAACACTCTCTCAGACTGCTTGAGTTCTCTTTCGCTGCTGATTCAGTTTCAATAGATTAATAATCACTTGCAAACAATGTTTTCGTGACCACGTAGCACAGCAATGTCACATGTGCATGTAACCGGCGCGATAGAGAAGATAGTCCAAAATCTTTACCGGTTGACAAATTTCTATCAGTTAATCGTGTCTACTGGTTTATCGCCCACCCCATTTGAGATAGAATTGAGAATTTAGAATGTGAAAATGCAACTGAAAATATGATACAGACCAGCCGTTTTGGGCTCCCAGCCACATGGTCGGGGCAGCACTTGTTCCTGCCCGGTCGTCTCCTGCCTCTTCTGAGTCTGTGGGGGCTGATGTCACTTGCTCCTTCAGCACACCTGCCTCACTGATGGCACAACGCACAGAGCAGACCATTTCAATTCAACACACTTGCCTACACCATTTCCTAAAGTATTCAGCAAATAGCATACCATCCTTTTGCAGTGAGAAAAAGAGGATTGGTTTAGAAAATGGCAAAAAGCTTTCATAAACCTTTACGAAAGCATCTGGTAGGCACTTTATGATCTAAAGTTATTTTTTTGTGGTTCACTAGGCTATATGTGAGACACCTGTGTGTGTTGTCAGTAAAGACATGCTCGGTGAAAGGTCCGAGTGTGCTCTCCTCATTCTCATTAGGCCCTGCCTCCTCGGACACCTCAATGGCTTCTGTGGCTTCCTCTGCAGACTGTGACACTGCTAGGCTTCTGCACACTGGAGCTGTAGGAGCTAAACACAAAACATAAGACGTCCACTATGTGGTCTCAAAGATGCCTAACATACATTTTCAGTCAGTTTGCTGACCTTGGCTTCGGTCCTGCACGGGTGTGTCAGTGCGAGACGAGCAGTTGCTGCGCACTACGCTGCAGTTAGTGGCACAGCCAACGATGGTGATCCCCGCCAGCATGCCCTCCACTCCACCCTTCTCCTCTGAAGCCCCATCTCCAGCCTGCTGCTCCAGAAATATCTCACCTGCTGGGTAATCACTCTCACTGGCCGCTACACACACACAAAGGGTACAAGTGAGGGTTAACACATCTTCTACAGAGTCAGTTACAGTTGAGAGTGTGGTTGTTTGTATATAGCACCACACAGACCTGGTACACTGGAGATGCACAGCACATGGGCATTACACACATTAAACTGGTCGACCAGTGAGCAGGGCTGGTTTGCGTCGATAATGACCACTTTACTGGCTGAATGAGTGCTGGTCAGTATCCACACGCGGCTGCTCATGGAGTCGGTCTCGTGCAGCTCTTTAGGCTAAAAGAGGAAGAAATATTAATGTTTAGATGCAGGTTCATTCAAATTATAATTATGATGTTCACTTCCAGCATTTACTTACTTAAAGAAAGAAAGGGAAGCAGTAAAATGTAAAAGATGTACAGTGAGGTCCAAAAGTCTATGACCCCTTTTGATCTAGTGACTAGTGAATTTAAAAAAACAATTAAATGACTTTAAAAAGTAATTTAAAAAAATGACTAAAATTTTATCATAAGCATAAATCGAGTAAAATGTTTCACTCAAAAATCAGCAAAAATTTGAGAATTTCTTAGTATTTGGTTTGTCTCCCCTTTTGCTTTAATCAGTGTCATAAACTTGCTTATTTGATTAGAAACCTAGCAAAAGTGTAGAATTGTAAATCATTTTATTCATTTTACATCACAGAATTTCTTTACATTCTTTACTATAAATTTCGCTGCAAAATAATTTTCTGCTTTTTCTAGGTTTAAATTTGATTGGAATTAAATGTTTGACATGGACTCAGGCTTCCTGAATTTCTCAGACTTTTCCCACTGTGTGTCTGTGTATTTACACTGCTATTCAAACTAAGGTTTGGAGTATGTGCATTTTTTTCTTTTTTCTGAAAAGAAGTCTCTTATGATCACCTAAACTGCATTTATTTTATAAACAAAAACAGTAAAATTGTGAAATATTATTGCAATTTAAAAATGTTTTCTATTGTAATACATTTTAAAATGAGTATATTTACTTTATTTAATAAATTATTTAGTATATATATATATATATATATATATTGATTATTAGTATATTTATTATATGTAAACAATTATTTAAAATAATTTATTCCTGTGAAGGCAAGGCTGCAAGGCTGTCAATCATTACTCCAGTCTTCTGTCACATGATGTCATTCTAATATACTGATTTGATACACAATAACTATTTCTTATTATCGAACATTTTTTTCTTTTTTCTGAAAAGAAGTCTCTTATGATCACCTAAACTGCATTTATTTTATAAACAAAAACAGTAAAATTGTGAAATATTATTGCAATTAAAAAATGTTTTCTATTGTAATACATTTTAAAATGAGTATATTTACTTTATTTAATAAATTATTTAGTATATATATATATATATATATATATTGATTATTAGTATATTTATTATATGTAAACAATTATTTAAAATAATTTATTCCTGTGAAGGCAAGGCTGAATTTTCATCAATCATTACTCCAGTCTTCTGTCACATGATGTCATTCTAATATACTGATTTGATACACAATAACTATTTCTTATTATCGATGTTAAAAATGTTGCTGCTTATTATTTTTTGTTGAGGATATTACTTTCATGAGGATGCTTTGATGAATAGAAAGTTCAAAATAACTGAATTTTTTAAATACAATTTTTGTCACATTATAAAACATTCAGAAAACAAACTGTTGCTTTTGATCAATTTAATGCATACTTGAATAAAAGTAGTAATTTCTTTAAAAAAAAATTTTTTACTTTACTTTGAACATCTCTCCCAAAAGTGTTGTTTTTTCCCCCATGTAATTTCATGTGTTTTATTCTTGTTTTTTAAAAAGCCGTTTACCTTCTTTTTCTCTGGTGAGCTCTGCTCACTCTTGCTGTCTGCGCCTTCACCTTCACCAGTCAAAGGATCTGAGCCATTGGAGGGCTTCACAGCTGCAGTCTCCTGATTGGGTATCTTCCAGCCAGTGAGATCCACACCAGCAGCACACCATAGCTGAAGAACAAGAGTCTGAGTTCATAACTTCAAACCCTCAAAACAAACAGCCTACTGTAAGCCTGTGTGTATCCTTTACCTTCCTGTTGGGGTCTTTCTCCACCAGAGGGCGGCAGTACACTGGCACAGGGACATTTTTCATGCGATTATCCTCCTTCTCAGTGGCCTGTGAGGACACAGGAAGAGGTCTTTGTCAATAAGGTCACTGCCACACACTACAAGCCATACTCAGAGCTCCCATCATGCCTTGGTTAAGGTTGCCTTGATCCAGGGCAGACAGAGAAAGGGGAAAACAAGAACAGCAAACCAGAGCAGCAGATCAAAGTCTGTTAGAGGGTTAGAAGGCAGACGCATGCGCAATGACAGGAGTCAATCTACTGTATAGTCAGCAAATGCCACCGAGAGACAGAGAGAGCAGCAAATCATGATTCAAGTGTTTCTAAGATGGAGGACAGTTTGATACGGACCAGCATATATCATGTTACACAACACTGACAGGATAGTATTTCTTACCACCTGAATTAATTTACTTTCATCTAAGACTATGTTGCCTGTATACAATGAAATATTAAATTGTGATTATATTAAAATAAGCTTTCGTTACATTTTAGACATCTGGAATTAGTTTGAAACTATTAGATCAGAGTTCTGCGTACATACTAGATCTGAATAATCATTTATCTTTACTATCTTTAAAAAGGCAACCCTTGTGAAAAAGAAGTACACTTTAACATACTTTTAATTCATACTGTTTATGGTTTTTGAAATAGGGTTAAACTATACTGCCAAACGTACTGACAAGCAGGTATGATAAACTACAAACTATATAGTAAATATGCTTAAAGGGGTCATATGATGTTGCCAAAAAGAACATTATTTTGTGTATTTGGTGTAATGAAATGTGTTTATGTGGTTTAAAGTTAAAAAACACATTATTTTCCACATACTGTACATTATTGTTTCTCCTCTATGCCCCGCCTTTCTGAAACGCGTCGATTTTTTACAAAGCTCATCGTTCTGAAAAAGCGAGGTGTGCTCTGATTGGCCAGCTATCCAGTGCGTTATGATTGGCCGAATACCTCAAGCGTGTGACGGAAATGTTACGCCCCTCACCATACTGTGATGCCGTGTCCCAGCCGGAGCGACGAGACAAAAACATTAAAACCCATTACAAACGAGGCATTTGTTGCATCCAGTGGGGACATAATTACTGATTATAATGACTTACACTGTCTTTTTACGCGTTGTGTTGCATCGCGCCGTGTAAACATAAAACCCTGTCTGCATTTGTGATTGGGAGAAATGACAAACAACAAGCGCTACTCTACACTGCCCAAAACTC
>NW_015505206.1:739644-744004 GCF_001515645.1 Sinocyclocheilus grahami | reverse complement strand
ACTCCAAAGAGAAAGGAAAACTTGAAATCGCATCATATGACCCCTTTAAATATAAATTATATTGAAACCTATGTCATTTAAATATATTTGCAATTCCATATTTATAATGATGAAGTTGCAATACTTTAAAGTAAAACTTTTTAATATTGTTTTATAAGTGTGTTCAGAAACAGTCATGAAAGTGTATTTTCTTTTAGTTCACCTAAGTGGCCTTTTATTTCAAGAATATTATATATTTTGCAAGTACAGTTTAAAAAAAAAAATATATATAAAAGGGACCAAACTAAGTTTTAAAATTAAATTGTAATTATATTGAAACCTATGTCATTTAAATATATTTACAATTCCATATTTATAATGATGAAGTTGCAATACTTTAAAGTAAAACTTTTTAATATTGTTTTATAAGTGTGTTCAGAAACAGTCATGAAAGTGTATTTTCTTTTAGTTCACCTAAGTGGCCTTTTATTTCAAGAATATTATATATTTTGCAAGTACAGTTTAAAAAATATATATATATAAAAGGGACCAAACTAAGTTTTAAAATTAAATTGTAATAGTAATCAACTATGCCCATTGCATTACTTACCTAATAAATATGAAAAATGTTGAATGGAAAGAAATATATGTATGAAACCTGCTTCCTATTACATGAAATCAGAACATATGACATATATGACCTTTTTACATTTTAGGGTTTTTTAACATAATTTAATGTGACTTTTGTTTTTTAAAGTTAAAATTAAGCTGAAATTTAGCAGAACGGTTGCCTTTTCACACAATATAGTAATATTACAAAAAGTGTTGTCTTATTTAGTTGAAATCATTGAAAGGTTCTCTTACAAAATCGTATTCAGGCGATACCATGGTACAGTAGTGGTATCAGATGGTAATACTATGGTACTCCAATATACTATTGTATATCAAGTGCTGATTGATCACCATATTCACGTACCACTGTATTTGAATTACACTTTGATACATGGTACTACATTTGCATTTCAGGCTGTCTTGCAACAACGCTGACATATAAATTAAGATGACTGGCATACGACTTATATCAATGTAGGTTGTAAGCGACTGAAAAATCGGCCAAATGTCTAAAATGCAGTAAATAATGTGTTAACTTGATAGTGTTAGCGGAACAACAGGAAAGCATGGCGACAGCTATAAAACACCAGAGGTTTCATTCCTAAAGATATATTCAACTTAGCAGAGACATTATTTTCTGCTATGTCAGCTTTCTGCTGCGTCTACTACGCTATGATTTGCTGACTGAGGCTGAGTCAGGTTAGGGCCGGGAGTTAAAGGGACAGGGGGTGGGAGAGGTGCATGCTGGGCCTCTGCCGCTCAGACTTGCCTGCGTCCTCTTCGCTGTGGCATCTTGAGCACTGTCCGCCTGCGAGCCGTTCTGTAGGAGATCACAGTTAGAGCCACGGCGACACTGTCACCACGGCAACCCTGACAAACACACTGTCACCGTGGCAACCCTAACACTGTTGCCACTCCAGAAACCAGCACAACAGGGACTAGTCAACTAGTCCCATAAAACAACAAACGATTCCAGACTAGCCAGTGTTACCACTGGTTACCACTTAGCAAGAATTCAGATGGACGATGTGGCACCGAACATGCTAAACCAATTATAATAGTTAAAAGTTGTTAGTGGGACAAAGCGCTAACCATTGTATTTTACGGTCTTCAGCTTTACAGAAAAATAAGCAAAGACAGTGAGCAAACGCTCACTTTTCTGTCACTCATATGTAGTGTTGGGAAGCCTAAATTATTTTCTCAAAACTAGTTCATGTAAATAAACAATTCTCTGATAAAATTAACAATTCACAGTGCAAATACAATTGAAAAACAATATATATATATATATAAATTTGAATTTGTTTCAATTTTGTTGTTTTTGTCTTTTTTTTTTTTTTTAGAAAAATTTAAAATCTTATATTTAAATGTACATATAATTTCTTAATTTCTCTAATTTTATTTTTTCATTGTAGTCAGTTCAGTGCTTCAGCTTAATTATTTAAACTTATTTCATTTTAGTTAGTTGCCAAGGCAACATTTCTAATTTCTGTCTTTTATAAAAAAATTCTAAAACATACTATATATATATATATATAATTGCTTTATTTAAATTAACAAAAAACATTTGAATAGTTTTTGTTTTAATTAATAACACTATCATTGACTCCTTTTAACCCTTGCATTTTCCTTGTGATATATTACATGAAATTCTGTTCTTTATCACAATTTTTTAAAACTTTTTCTAGAGTCACAAGTTTCACCATAATATATAGCTTTTACTGTAGATGAAAGCTCTCTAACTGCAGACTTTACCTGTATATTTATCTTATAAATATCTGATCCTGTTACATACTTTGCCACTTTTTGTCAGTTTCTTGTAGTGTAGCTAATTCATTTTTTTTAACTATTTTTATTTTTCACTAAACTGCTCTTGCACATCTTCAACAAGCAATTCATCACCTCACATAAACTCAGATGCCTTTGCTTATCTTGGGAGGAGCTAAACTAAGACATGCCCCTTTGGGCATTTGAGTCCATCTTTATAACAAATGTTCTCTTGTATTTGACTTCCTGACAAAATAGAGACACTTCGGTCTCTATGTGGAGATAATCTGCTTAGAGAGATCAGGGGTCAAGGGTCAAGATAGGAGCAGATACCTGTTTCAATCGGGACGGGACACTCCAGCCACAGGTCTGCATGGGGCCGTCCTTCCGGCGCATGTGCTCGCGCACTTGTCGGTACTGCTCTCGACGCTGCTCTCTGCGAGTACAGAGCGTAGAATCGCTGAGGAGAGACGCAACACCGTTACTGGGCAGTCTACAGGGTGAAGAGAAAGAGAGAGGGAGCAGTCAGCGAAAGAGCGAGAGAACCAGCCAGCCAGCCGAGGCCAAAAAGAAATGCCAGACACACTGCGTGAGGTAAAAATGTTAATATTTCATTTATATTTATGCATTTGGCAGATGCTATTTAATGCTAATGGAGGGCAGGGCAAACAGATTTAAAAAAAGAACATTTGATATGTATATGTTGATGTGAACTAATGTTTTAAATTGTTCTGACAAATAAAACATAATGAATGCATAAAACATTTACATTTATTCATTTGGCAGCAGTGTTGCTATTCTTTACTAAAACTATTAAAAATCATTTTCATCAAGCTGAAATAAAATTAAACATTTTATTAGATGAAAACTTAAAAACCTAACACAAAAAACTAAATAAAAAATAGAAATGTTGCCTTTGCGACTAACTGAAATAATATGTTGAAGTACTAAAAATACAGAAACTAAAACTAAAATAAAAATGAAACTAAAAAGAAATATAATAAGCAAAAAGCACAAACTAAAGCTTAGCTTAACTAAAATTAAAATGAAAACAAAGTAAAAAAATAAGTTATTAATATCATTATTCATGTTCACTGAGAACTAAACCCCACAACTTAAATTAAGTCATTATTAAATAAATGCCAAAAATTCAAAAAAATTGTTTTAGAGATAATGCTAGAATTAATCAGTAGAAATAGTTTTTATTATTAGTTTTATTTAAAGCAATAGAAGTCTATGATATTTCCTTGGATAACTGCTCCTGTAAGTAAACGTGTGAGTGAGTGTGCAGTAGCTAACAGTCAAATGCAGCATTAGCACACAGCATTTAGCAGGAGTCAGCTTGCCTAAGCAGAAGAAAGCGAGAGTAGACTTGGGGGACAGAGGACAAACAAACAGCTACAATGTGTGGATGAGGATGTGAGGACAGATGGGACAAAGACACAGTCAGGTATGCATGTTTCCTCTCACTCTTCAGGCATGAACTCCAGTATGCAGCTGGAGGTGGAGATCTGGCACATGGTTTGGGAGCGTCTCTGGTTGTAGCCAGCAGGAGAGGGAGACTTGTAGTGAATGTTGACACTGGTGTACGGCCGTTTCACTGGAGGAGGGCTCGCAGATGAGCTAAAAAGACGTGCAAAGCTGGAGAGAGAGACAAAGAGTAAAGTGAGTAGGAAAAGGAACAGGAAAACAGTTAAAATGCAAATGATAAAATTAGTGCTAAAACTGTTTAACATCATTAAGATATTTCAGCTGTGTGAAATCAAGCCCATGATTCTTACATACTGATTTAAGAGTTAAACACAAAGACAAAATGTCTAAAACCACTGTAATGCTCACAACTGCCAGATTATGGACTTCTTCTTCTCTGGTAGAGGACTCTCTCGAGATGCCCTGTGGAATGAAATGGATAAACAGAAAATGAAGTCTGCATTGTATAATATATATAAATACACATCACATACATGTGTGTATATATATATATATATATATATATATATAT
>NW_015505206.1:688004-739634 GCF_001515645.1 Sinocyclocheilus grahami | reverse complement strand
CAGGGTCACATATATATATATATATATATTATTTCTTTTACATAAGATTGTAAAAATGCTAAAAATTAACTATAAGTTACCTTACTAAAAAACTTTGAAAACTGTAAATCGAACACTGCATTATGTATAATTTTACTGTAAATGTTTGGAACTAAAAAGTATGAATTACCATATAATTTATGGCTTACTTACAATTAATTTAGTACTCAATAGGAAAATACATGTGCTTTTAAAGTAAATTATTGTTTAAGATTCTTTTAAATAAAATAAAAAAACAATGTAAAAGGACAGTAAAAGGATATTCCCAGAAGTCCCTGCATGATGCATCTATTTACACTACAAATCAAATCAAAGTTTGGGGTTGGTAAGATTATTTAATATTTTTATGTTCACCAAAGCTGCATTTATTTGATCAGAAACACATTACCGTGAAATATTATTACAATAACTGAACATGTAATTTGTTTCTGTGATGCAAAGCTGAATTTTCAGCATCATTACTCCACTCTTCAGTGTCGCATGATTCTCCAGAAATCATTATAATATGCTGATTTGGCATTCGGGAAACATTATCAATGTTAAAAATAGTTGTGCTGTGTATGTAATCAGTTACGTACATTAGGGTGTTTTGTAACATTTTATGTTACATTACAAAGCATTAATGCATTTTTACTCCCTATCGACCAGGTTTTTATGAGAATTGTATTGATAAAGTCATTTAGATGTGCAAATGTCTGAGATTTTGTTTACATGCTTCGATGCCAGATAAAAGTAAGTGTCTGAATGAGAGTTGATTTGGATGTCTGTGTCTGCTTTTCCCTCACCTGATCATCTCGGTCCAGCGTACAGCCTCCTGAAGCTCCATCAGTCTCTCCTTGTACTGGTTGCGCTCCATCAGCACGCGGGCCATCTCTACACGTGTGAACCGTCGTCTCTGCGTCATGGCCACATCGTCCTGCAGTGGAGATGAGTACTGCACCACAGAGCCACACAGAACAGAGCAGCACCACAAAACATGGCAGCAGTGAAGCAGAGGTTAGTGCATCAGGCTTTCAGCATTTCACAGCATCAAATATGAGGTTACTAAAGCATTGCGAGAAGGTTAAAGGTTTACTGCGCATAGCAATTTAATTAAAAAAGCAACGCCTGTAGAAGTGACTGGTAATACAATTTCTCATATCCAACCACTGACTGTGTTTACAACTTGATTTAATGTAATACATTTAAATTCTCACTTTAAAGGTCATAAATGGTTTTAAAATTATTAATAATGTAAGAAGAAAAAAAACATTATTTGGGTATTTGAGATTTTAGAGCTATGTTCCAAAACCTAGTGAGCATGATTTTTTCACTGAGGCTTATCACAGTGCATTCTGGGATATACCATGCTGTCACTGACCTGAGCTAAAACAAGGTGTTTTTGGAGAAAACATGATTAAAGTTACTACCTATTCACATCAGAGAGGCAGCTCACTACTTTTTGGAGCAGAAAAAGGAGTGTTTGAAATGAGACTGAAGTGTTTGACTTACATCCTCCACACCCTCATCTTTAGAGTCCTGAGATGCTCCTAAAGCTTCAGCTCTCAACCTTTAATCAAAGGGAGACATTCAGACTTTAATTAGATTGGAGTCACAGAGACTTAAAAATACACTTTCGGACACATAGAACGTGTTTTTGCATTCCACTGCTCTGCTTTGTCTATTGTCTGTGTAAGCATGTGCTAAATGGACACGTTTGACCATTGTGCTCAAATGTCACATATTTTCTGGTGACTCACACATGACACGGCGTTATAGAAACTGAAATATATCACTTTTAAAAGACGTAAAATCCTTGCATTTTCTGCGCATTTCACTGCCACACGTCTTATGTTTTTTGCAAAACTCAAAAACACATTTTGTGCGAAAGGCCCCTAAAACAAGTCCTGGATTAAACTCATGTTAGTGGTAGTTTGAATAGGCCGTAAATAATATTTTTATTTTGAAATATGCACACATTCACAACAAAGGCTCTGTAAATGTTTCTTGTCTTGTCTCATTCAGTTGCAAAATATATAAATCACATAAATGATAAACAAGATGTTAGAGCACTGAGGCAGACCAGCCTAAAAATTTAACTTTTTCACGATTTTGTTATCCTAACAACACAGAAAGTGACATGTAATGGAGTGCAGCAGAGCTGCATCAATAATATCAAATATTAGGGAGGAGTGGTGGCAGGACTCTCCTGATATTTTAATAACAATTACAAAAGAACAAAATAAAGCATATTTTGTAACCTTTTTAAACTTGGAAGGGTTCAATTTGAGCAGACGATTATACCCTCACTGTGCATTTACCCAGTTCATTCAGCATCTGCCTCATATTCGTGATCTCAACCATATTCTCAAAACACTCATTTTCAACATCTTCAAAAACAAAATTTTGATTGCTATTCACCACATCCACTGAGGTTTGCCTTTAAGGGTTAAAACTGTTTTTAAGGACCAATCTTAAAATCGGTCAACAAACGTCAATGTTGAGACAGAAAAATTCAGTGGAAAACAAACACGGGCAAAAGATCCAGACCTCTTTAGATCCTCCTCCAGTTCTTTCACTCTCTGGTCCACTTTGCTCTTGGACTGTTTCACTGTTTCCAGCTCTTCCCGGAGAACCTCCTGTTCACTCGACAGCTCATCCACTTTAGCAATCAGGTCATTCTTCACAATATTCAGGGCATTCCTACAGACATCAAATGACTCCGTTAGAGCATGAAGACGCATATATACACGAGCAAATAAACACACATTCTGTCGGTCTTTCTGTCTTACTTGGTCTCCAGTAGTTGTTTGTTCTCTGTTAGTAGATTTTCCACCTCTTTCCCCATACCTGTGGGATATACAGTGTTAGCAGGAGCAAAGACCACCATGAACTCTTTCCAAGTCACAGATAAACAGACTAAGGGACAGCTGATTCAAAACTACACCACGATTGTTTGAAATTACACCACAATCACAAAGAATTACAGTACATTTTATTACTTCCGTAGCTATTTAATACTAAGTCAGTGAAATCTCCTCTTTGTTGTGACACTGAACAATGACCTTTAAGGGTTTTATTTACAAGACATCTAAAGGGGTATAATCGCAGTCTAACTTGATAAGTGAACTGTAGAACATCCAAACTGACTTGGTAATATGATTCATATGAGCCGTAAAGCCATGCATTTGAAAGCACAGTATGAGCAGCCGAAGTTAACAGGATTAGAAGAGCAGAAGCACAGGAGAACATCTCACCAAAGCATAGCTACAAATAAGGAACGTATCACAATGTGCTACTGAAAATAACACAAGGGGGAAAAGGAGGCTATGAGCCTTACCAAAGAAATCATCCCGGACTGAAACAGAGAGCCGAGGAGGAAACAGAAGGAAAGTGGCGAGGAAGGAGGAGGCAGCCAAATGACAGAAGGAGTAAAGGAATGAATGTGAAGACAGAAGAGAAGATTAAAATAAGAAGATAAGAAGATGGAAATGAAGAGAGGCGGAATTAAAAGAAAAGATTAAGAGAACAGAGAAAAACAAATGGACAGGTACATGTTAGATATTTATCATCACACACACACACACACACACACCTGATAATTCCTTTATAATGCAAAATCAATAAAACAAATGACCAGTTATCACGATTACACTAAAAGTATTTTTTATATATAATATTTTTGAGGGACAGCCTTTAAAAAAACAGCTATTTATTAAAGACATGCACATACACATTCAAAGGTTTGTGGTCAGGAAGATTTTGAGGTTTTTAAAATAATTCTTATGCTCATCAAGACTGCATTTATTTGATCAAAAACACATTAATACATCAATATTGTGAAATATCATTGCCATTTATAATAACTGTTTTCTATTATAATGTATTTTATTCCTGTGGTGGCAAAGCCAACATACTCCAGTCTTTAATGTCACATGATCCTTCAGAAATCATTCTAATATACTGATTTGGTGAAGAAACATTTCTTAATATTATCAGTGCTGAAAATGTTTTTGCTGCTTACAATGTTTGTGGTAGTGGTGATATATTTTTTTCATGAATAGAAAGTTCAATTTATTCGAAATCTGCATCTTTGTTAATGTCTTCACTGTAACTTTTAATCAACTAAAACTCCTTGATGAACAAAAGTATTAATTTCTTTCAAAACATAAAAATCTTTCTGGCCCCAAACGTTTGAACAGTAGTGTATTTTTAAACGTTTTATATAGTCTTTTGTCGTATAGTCTAATGTTGTGTTTCTGAGGTACAGCTTAATGTATTTAAAGTAATATGACTAATTGTGTTTCATGTTGATGTTAAGTCCATGCAAAGGTCATGAAGAGCAAAAAAGAATGAGAACTAAAAATACCAACCAATCAGTGATCAGATACACACCTGAGAATTCCCCTAGGGGCGTGGCCGAGAGAAGCACACACAGGAAGGAAGCACAGAGAGGGGTCAAGGGTCAGTGAGTGAGACGGCCAATCAAAAGAAAGATCCACCTTCACACTGAGATCAAACAAATCAACAGCTCTACCTTGATAATGAAACAAAACAAATCAGAAAACTGCCAACATAAATAACAGAAATTACTCAAATGAAACAACTCAGGATGACTTCATCAGACCAACATGTGCTTAGGGGCAGGAGATACAGCCATGAAGCAAGCATGATATCCCAAGAGACCTTGCTTTGGGGATATATCCAGCAGTGTGGCTTCCCGACAAAAGGCATGCAATTCAAAGTGTAGGGAAGAAAGGCCCTTAGCCACTGTACGCTTAGCAATGGTACTTAAAATATAAACAGAAAATGAAATATCATTGATCTTAAATGCAGGTTACATATAAACCAAGGTAACCTGCATTTATGAGAAACTGTCAATCAACTGTGGAGGTAAAATGTTCAATAAAGGGTCATCATTTGAACGATGAAGCTTACCGAGAAGTTCCGCCCCTGCGTCCACATCACCGATGATGTCCGACTTGGCGTCTTTGATCTCATGGTACAGAGAGTCTGTGTTGATGCCGAATGCCTCATTCACTATGCCCTGAGAAGGACTTCAAAGGAACAAGAGCATTCCTCATTATTTCTGTGCCTTATTTCACTTCGAAGCTTGAATGTTTTTTGCTGAATTCTTTATATTACACAAAGCCACTTTCTAAACAGCATTTTTTTTATGATTTAGAACTTTAACTTTGATGGTCTTTTTGTATTGATCGGGTGTTTTGTGCTTTTATTCAGTATTTAATTGTGTGAATGATATGTATCCGTCTACCTGTTTCCTCCTCCGAAGATTCGAGGGTCCAAGCACATATCTAGCTCTGGTGTTGAGTCTATAATTTCCTGAAACTCTGACCATTCATCACTACTGCCCATACCTACAGACACACACAAATGAAAATTAAATGAAGACAGTCATTTTCCTGTAATGAAAAATTGGACTTCTGCAATCTGTAGAATGCACACAAATGCCGCATGCCTTTATTTGGCATTGTCAAATCATGTTTGGATTTAATCAATGCATTATGTGTGATGCACATGAAATGTCAGTACAAATTGTTTCTTTACTTATAATGCAAGTGACTGGAGGGGTTTCCAGTAGTGGCCGGTCAATCAGCAAGGCTGATATCTGACATTTTTTACCTATTAGCATCAGCTATACTATAATAAGATTTCAGAACAATATCAAGGAGAATATTTATTACTTGTCAAGTTAAATTACTGTTATCATTATATGATTACTATATAATCAAATTATTATATGATTAATTTTAACTACTTAAAATGAATTAAATATGTAGTGAATATTATGATTAATTTTATTGAAACAATGTTGCGGATGTGCTATTTACAATCTTTACATTTCCTTTAAAATATAAAAGTTTAGAATAAAATAACATTTTAAAACAGTTAAAAGTTTGGCGTCAGTAAGATTTAAAATACTTCTATTCAGTAAGGATGCATTAAACTAACTTTTTTGTTCAAATAAACGCAGCCTTGGTAACCAAAGGAGACTTCTTTTAAAAACATTAAAAAATCATGCTGACCCCAAACTCTTCAACGGGAATACGTTAACATACATCGATATATTGATGAACATCAGCATTGGCATCTGCCTTTTTTAAAAAACTTAATCGGTCAATCACTAGTTTTCTTTGTTCTTTTATTCAGTGTTTATTCTATGTCACAGTTCTTCCTTTCTCACCAATGCTGACGTTCCTGGTTTCCTGAGAGACCTGCACCTCCATGTTTCTACTAAGACGCTTTGCATTCTTGCGGCCCGGCCCCCGGGACATGTCGAACCCTCCCACCGATACCAGCCCATCATTCAGAGGGGTAACTGTTGCCGAGGGAACAGACGAAGTGGGAGTGTTTGATTTGCTCCCTGTGCTGCTGGGTGTGGCTGCGACCGAGTCTGAATCTGAGCCATCCTCCTTAACACAGAGAGAACAACATATCACATACATATTTTAATAATTAACACACTCTGCTAAACTTCTAAACTTAACCTTCTAAACTAGTTAATTTGGTATCGCTTTGACTAGTTTGATTGATAAACATTTATACTTACAAAAATATATTGTAATACAAATACACACATGCAAATGTAAAACATTTACAAATAATAAAATATCTGTGAAGTACCACTACATCCTTCCAGTTTCAAGATATTTATCTTTACAATAACTCTATGGCAACATATAAGGTCCACAGATAAAAAAAAAAACATAAGCTTTGTCAAACATAACTCAAACTGCTTTATACTCATGTGACTTGAGTTATTTGGAAAACAGGAAGTGAAGAATCACGTTTTTTTCTCTTCCTTCAAAGAACAGATGTATAGTTATGTGTGCACAGCTGACAGATGCTTCATGTAGGTGAGATTCAGTTCATTAAATCAGCTTTTTTAAAACACATCTGTTCATTTCAGATGGCTAAAATAAGACAAAGACGTCACAGGACATGGCAGAGGATGGACAGCCAAACCAAAATGATGGACCCTTGGAGGCCTGCTGGTGTCCATCAAAAAAACCACCCATGAACCTGATCTTGACACAAGCAGGCATAAGGGGGCGTGGCTGAGAGAACGATGATTATCATGACTCCTCCCCTGACGCGTTGGGGCGGAGTCATATCTGTCACACCTGGTAGCCAGGGGCGTAGACAGGTCTGCTGAGATCGCTGGAATGCCAGATGTCTGACGAAACCATTCTAGCCCCCCCAGGACCCCCACGTACCATGCCATCTCCGCCAGGAAACAAACTCAGTGATGGGGGGCGCTCTGTTTTACTGCAGAAAAAGAAAGAGAGACAGGAAAGGTTAAATATTTCAAACAATAAACCAACACTAGCACATCAACAAGAGCATAAATGCAACGGACAGGATGAAAACACATATAGACACAAAACCACATAGGAGAAAGAGGTACAGGTTTCTCAGGCTCTGACTTCAAGACTGTTAAACTGGGAGTTTGGGTGGACGGCAGGGTCATTTTTTATTTTAAAGAGTAAAATGGGAGATATAATGACTGCAGGGAAACACAGAGGTTTGGGGAGCTGTCAGAGATTGCGGGGCATTTTTACCTTTTCCTCCAGTTATGTCGTTGACTGCAGAGACACACACAGCGGCACACGCACAGAAAGAAAGAAACAAACAAAAAGAAGGTAAACACACGCATACTCACAAACACAGTCACACTATACTGACACAGGACATAACATCACATTACGTACAGTATACACAGCATGGAACTGACTTATGCTGAAATTGAAAACATGATGAAACTGCAAGCAACACCTTGATTGTCGCAATTATGGACTGTGCGACTGGATAACTTATTATTTCATAATGTTATTTTGTATTTCATTATGATAAAGTATGTATTTGTACAAAATAGGGGTGGGCTATAAGACCAAAATCTTATATTTATACAAACCCAATTCCAAAAAATTGCAAAGAGTTTGAAGTTATCATCATCTACAGTGCATAATATCATCCAAAGATTCAGAGAATCTGGAACAATCTCTGTGCGTAAGGGTCAAGGCCGGAAAACCATACTGGATGCCCGTGATCTTCGGGCAACTTTTTTGGAATCGGGTTTGTATATATTATATATCATATATATAGATACTGTATATATATTTTTTTTCCATGGTAACAATATATATCATGATATGAGTGATTTTATTTCACTGTAACAATATACTGTACATCACAATATAGTTATTATTGCTTTAAATAAGGTCTTTATGATATCAACATTTTTGATACCATAAAAATTTCATGATTCTTGTCACCAGTGTCAATATCACAAAAAACTAATATTAGCCTAATTTAAAAATAAATAAATAAATAAAACAAGCTCACTGAAGACAAGTAAACAGTCAGGAAACTAATAAGAAACCAATGGCAAGCAATAAGACAAAAATCTACAGTAGAACAAATAAATAAGAAATGCTACACTGTAAAGTAATCAAATAAAAACATTGCATATTCTTCACTGTGTAAATTAAATATATATTTCTTCTTATTAAAGTTACAAAAGTGATTTAGTAAAGCGTAATGAGAGATTTTCTCTCTTTTGTTGTTTGATTAACATGAATGACAGACAGCAGGAATATTAGACTGCTGTCACTTTAAGAGCTGCCCAGATCCAATGTACTGTTACACGTGTTTTCTTTCTCAGCTGTTTGCTTTCACTTAAGACCTGAATTACTGTGTTTATGAGGATACTTGCAAAGATGGGCATTTTTGACACATACAAGTGTGTGTATTTAAAGGGGTCCTCGGATGCCCATTTTCCACAAGTTGATATGATTCTTTAGGCTGAAAAAATGTCTGTAACATAGTTTGGTTAAAATTTCTCAATGGTAGGGTAAAAAACTAATTTTTTACCCTGTCAAAAACAGCTCTTTTCAGAGCAAGCCGTTTTGTAGCATTTTCCTTTAAACGTTAATGAGCTCTGCTGCCCCCGCCCCTCTCTTCCGAGCTGCTCTCATAGAGACTGTTTACTTTAGCCGCATTCATCGTGAAACTTGCTAATTAGCACATTATTAGGAAAGGCAATTTGCAAAGATTCATTACAAAATCTTATACTCACTTCTTCAGTAGGTGAAACTGGATCACGAATGATTCGCGCGAACATAGACGCATTTATGTAGATCGGGGGGTGCATTCCCTTTAGAAACAAACGTAATCCACTGCGAGTTCAGCGGCTCAGATGTTGGGAGTAAATGACGACTGCTATGTTCATTATTACATCCAACAACAGAACACCTCAATCGCTTAGGAGTCATTCTTGTCTACATCTGCTCCAGCGGTGAAACAATGGCGGACTGATGACAGCTCACTCAGGGCGGGTCTAAGGTAAGAAGCCAGTCCAGTCTGTGCTGAAACGCTACTGTCAATCAAACTATGGTGGGAGGGGCCTGAGGCATTTGAGATCGACTCGATTTGAGAAAGGGGTAAAGATTTTAGTAAATTAAAAATAACCACTGGGTGTATTTTTTATCATTATAGGGTGGTTGTATACACACACTGCCAAAACACATTTCAGTTCAAACAACTTGTAAAAGTGCATTGTAAGAATTACAGAACCTCAGACACTTTGATCTTCTGAGACAGACAATACACACATTAACATACAGACATCTGTTTCCACATCTCACTGAGAGAAAATGCGGGAAAACGTCCCTCACATATGCATCAGTTCCGAAACTCAGATACTTTGATCTCCTGAGAAACAGACAATACAAACTTACACGGGCATCTTGGAGAAACTCCAGATACTTTGATTACTGTAGAGGGTCATTCCATGCAAATAACCTTCTGCTCCCATTGAGGTGCAAACCACCCAGGTCTGGGACCTGGGTTAATGTAAATTCCAATAGTTTGTACATGCCTCCACTGGGGGGATGTTTTATCTTGGTTTTGTATTTAAAGGATTGCAGCAAAAGGGTTGGGGCGATTCTGTAGCCAGAAAGCCCGTAGTATGGAATGTGTCCACACACTCAATACTATGTATTTTCCTAAGAGTCAGGTATGTATCTTACTCTTAGATTCGTCTTTGAGAATTTGATGTCTTGGATTGATTTGATATCGTTGAATTGGCTATCTAACTGGCATAATACATATTTACCTGACTGATAATAAATTGTTACATTTGATGTATTTTGAAATTATTTTCTCAAGTAGATTAAGTGAAGGCTTATGTTTCCGCAAAGCTGCGTCCAGGGTTAAGTGCATACTAAATCTCAGGTTAGATGGAGCATGGGCACATCAGGTGAGGTTATGGGTTTCTGACTAACCGCTTGACCTTAGTTTAAGTTGTACTCAGTTACGTTAACCATGCATATTGTTTCAGCGTTAATCAAGTTGTACGTAGTTATATTAACTATCGGGGGCTAGACAAAGGGTCTAGCAGAACTTCTGATTAATGTTTTTGAGCATTACATGGGTAACTGTAGGGGGCTAAACAGATTAGTCATAAACCTCTGGCTAAGGGTCAAACTGGCGAGTTTGTGATCGTGGGTCCCACGCATAGCGGCCGCCGTGAGGCACCCTAAGCAACATAGATTCCTAATGAACGAGTAAATATGAAATCAAGACTTAACTAGAATAATCAAATGTCAGAATAATTAGAGACAGATAAACAACCAATTTGCCTTTCAACCTAAATTCGAGGTCATACTAAAATGGAGTCAGATTAGATATTAAAATAACTCTGCGCGCTGAAAAGAACGAACACGCAAGAAACCTTCATCCACCACTGGATACCTTCACTGGGCCAAGTGTGTGGACCTTACAGCATGTAGCATCCGATGACCCCTTTAACCGTTCAATGACTATAAAGAGTCAAAAATAACTCTGTTCAATGAACAGATGTTCCGCTCTATGAACACAGTCTTCATGTGCGCGCCTCTCAGACAGCACTCAGAAACAGTCTCTCAGACTGTTTGAGTTC
Source organism: Sinocyclocheilus grahami (assembly GCF_001515645.1). Classification (NCBI taxonomy): domain Eukaryota; kingdom Metazoa; phylum Chordata; class Actinopteri; order Cypriniformes; family Cyprinidae; genus Sinocyclocheilus; species Sinocyclocheilus grahami. The sequence goes on along the minus strand of NW_015505206.1, from coordinate 728,653 downwards.
TTTTTCGCTGCTGATTGGGTTTCAACGGCTTAAAACGGCTTGTTTTTTAACCGCAATATCTTAAAGCACACAAACGATAAATTTTCCTGACCACGTAGCACAGCAACATCACATGAGCGTGTAACCACAATAGAGACAATAGTTCAAAATCTCTACTGGTTGACAAATTTCTACCGGTTAATCATGTCTACCGGTATATCACCCACCCCTAAAAAACTAAAAATATTTCTTACATTCTGTGGTTAAATGAGTTATCAGTGCAGTTGACTCTCATTCTGCTAGGTTATGTCGAGGTTAAAAACCTAAACCCATCTAAAATATCTGTATCTAATGATTTAGTAAATTAGTAACATTAAACTAAGTAACATTAAATTAAGCTTTGTTTTTCTTAGGCAAAAGGCATCACTTCTGACTAATCTCACAAATCTGTACCAAAATTGAAAACTGCAAGTTTGTCTATGGCAATGCTTAATCAGTTGAAATCAACTGACTGTGTTTAAATGAAAAAAGAAATGTGTGAAATGTGTGGAGATGTGTTTATAATTGAGTTTGACTACAAGCTAGCCACAACTCTAGCTCTGACTAAGCAAGACATGACAAACTGTCACTGAGCATCATCACCCAGCGCCTAGCAACACTGTCTCCAAGACAACTGTCTTAATAATGGACCATTTTGTATCATCAAAATCTAAATCATCCAATACCTACATCTAAACTGCAATATACAGTCACAGCTGATGCTCCAAAATGAGTTTGCAGTTCAAAATTCTAAATATTAATTCTAAATATTCAATTCTGCTTAGAACTAATCAGAGGAATTCTTCCAACTGGTTACCAACAGAACATGTTTATTTAATAGCACAAAAGAAACATGCAAAACACAAATGAATTCCAAATGCACATTCTGAACTCTTCGTGTGAATGAAGGCTTGGAATGGCCGCATCATGCTGATTATACAAGTTACTCACGTCCGTCCACAGCCTGTAGACTCGGACTGATTGCTGCCTGACTGTTGCATCTTTGAGCGCTCAATGTGTTCCACATATGTCTGTATCATCTATAGAAAAACAAAAACAATGTCAGTGTATATGCTGAGATTTTCAAGAAGTGGAGCTTTGTATTTGTAACTTTCAAGTTATTGCTAATAGTGTCCCCACAACTTTAGACTAATGAATTTCCATTATGTTTCCACTCATTTTCCATGCCAAAAAATAAATATATCAAGATCACAATCACAAAAAGCTATTTTTAGCAGGTAAAACATGTTTTAAATAAATAAATAAAATAACTAGAAAAAAGTATATCCAATATGGAAATTTCCATTAACTTTCATAATATTTTATTTATTTATTCCATAACTTTTCCTACATTTCCAACACTTTTTCATCCTTATTCCCAGGTTTTCTATTATCATGGGAACCCTGTGTTAATTTGAGTTATCGTTCTGTGCTGGGGGGCTTTACTGACCTCCGTATGGCGCTGGTGAAGGGCATTGTACTCTTTCTTCATGTCTGATTCTCGTTCTTCCAGACGAGAGACTACAAGAGAGGAACATCACAAATGCATAGTGCAAGAAACTCAAATTTCTGTTTGTGTCAATTTGTGTGCATGAACGAATGTAGTTGAGTGCACAGACTCACTCTGGTCAGCATAGTTCTTGGTCTTCAGCTCGAGTTGTTTTGTTTGTAGCTCCAAAGTCTCCACCATGGTCTGCAACTCCTTCTTGTCTGCCTCCAAGGCATCTTCAAATTCAATGAACTTCTGTTAACACACAAACACACACAAACACACACAAGGTCAGATCCTTTATCTTACAGCCTGAATTGGAGGGAGGGAGGGATGGATGGATGGATGGATGGATGGATGGATGGACGGATGGACGGACGGACGGACAGATAGATAGACAGAGACAGACAGACAGACAGACAGACAGATGTATGTGATCTTTGAGATATAACAATGCGTGAGTGTGTGTGTATGTAAACTGATTTGAGTGCAAAATTATCCATAACCACATTATGAAGCAGAACAGCACAAGGTCAAAAAGCATTTTTGAGACGGGACTGTTCTTCGAATACAATACAGTCACATTTACACACACAGTTTTATACACACACACTCCAAGTGCAGTGTGTGTTGACTTTGAGCTGCAAGGATTTAAATGGAACACAATAGACTCTTTCTGCAGTGCGGCCCAGCCACAAACAGCCTCCTGGAATTCAGTAATCCTAGCACTGCAAAGAGAGGGAAAAACCAAATGCACTCTATCTAACACTATAAATTTCAAATCCGTCTTCAGTGAACACATCCCACTAGGCCGATCGTGTCATTCTAATGAGTGTTTTGACTAGAAGTCATTTCTAGAGTACTATATACACCTCATATCAGAAGCATGTCTACATATGGGAAGTAATGCTTTTCATAATGTAATTCCAGAATGCTAATTTGAGTTCTTGCTATACCTTGAGTCCTTGACATAACAATATCCCTCATTCAATACTGCAGTTTACCATTAAAGGTGAAGTGTGTATTTTCTGCATCACTAGTTACACTGAATAGAATACACAAAATAACGAGTGTTTCAAAATAGATCTCTCTGTCTGCAACTGGTTCGCCCAAAACTTGCGGCATTGGCTGAGACTATATTGCCGTGTCAGGCTGGTTGGGATGCCACCAAAATAATGACTAATATGCAGAGTCACAGTGTTTACACTTTTGTAGGAAGTAACTTACAATCTTGCTTGCGTTTGTCTTGCATATTAAGCAGGGATATGATATTTTAATGAAAAAAATGACATGTGACAAGCTGGAGTAGAGCCAAGTGCACCGGTCATGCCACCATACATCAGAAAGATGTGATTATGAAGCAAAAACATTCTTATTCAATTTTTTCAATTCAATTTTATTTGTACAGCGCTTTTCACGATACAAATCATTGCAAAGCAACTTTACAGCAAATTAAGTTTCTACAATATTTAGTGGTAGCTTATCAGTGGTGACTGTCAGTCAATGTACATATGGCAGAAATGTACGGAAAAATTAAAGACGTAATCAAACAGACGATGAACACTATTAACAGCAATTATTATATGCTTTATATCTTATGCCTTGTGCATGTCGTAAATAATCAGTATTCATTAAGCTTTTATACTGTTAGGCATCACTTTTAGATAACACTTTTTTATAGTCTACTGCCATAATCCCACAGGATGTGAAACTGGAGAATGATGTTTACCCCCTCTCTCCCTCCCTCCATCCCTCACTATCTCACTCACTCTGTGCTTTCTGTCCATCTAATAACATGGAATCGAGTTACAGCATCAGCCAGCCTCCTTCTATGAGAAAATTGATTACCCATAATCACCCTCCCTGCCCATCATCCTCCCACTTTTGTCCTCTGGACCCCAAGCAAATAAGTCTTTGCATTGCTGCAATAAAGCATAAAAACACCCATCCCTAACACTTAACTATTTGATTTAATTAATTGTATTATTTTAAACCATAGCCTATTTCTTTCTGCAGTAGAAACAAGCCTGCTACATGCAAAATTCCTTACTGGCGTCAATTATTTTAGGACAAGAGGCTGCAACTGGGAAAATGCACAATAGACTTGAGTGAACTGCTCATTATACAGTTTATAGTATTAATATATTTTATGGGACCATGTATAAATATAGTCTAGAAATAAATTTAAAAAATGGGGGGGAAAAAAACTTTAAAAATGCAGATTCTTTGGAATAAAAATTGAAAAATAAAATTTAGAAAAAAATAAAATAAAAGAGAAAAATATCTTTAAAATAAAGAAATAGATCTAGAAGAATAAATAGTGTGGACGGCTTTCATGTTGAAATACCAAGACAAATCGGAAGTAATCAAGAAATGGGTGGGAAGCATCACTGCAGTTACTGCATTTCATAATCACGCTCCTTCTCTGTAACATCTACGATACTGAAAAACAGCCTGTACTTTCTCTTTTTTGTACTTTTTACTGTCTTCTGATACAATAAGCTCTTAAAGTACATTGCTCAGTTATGACAGATCTATCATCCCTTACTCTCCTTTATATATTCACACACTAAATCTTTACAATTACAACAATGACTTGCACTTAAAGAGGAAACACACTCACATTTTGATTACATGCTACAGTCTAAACTCTGCTATAAAGCTTAACACAAGGAGAATCCCAATAATGTTCCGGGAGTGCAGTCGATAATACAGTTACATTTGGAAAATGTGTTAGCATGTAGCGACGATGCATGTGAAGAGTCATAAAGGGCATCTGTTCCCTGTAGCTGTCTAGTCATAGTAGCAGTGCCTGTGCTGACACCCAAACAAGATGAGAGTGTTTGTCTGCTTATTACTTATGTATAAACGTGTATGAGATAATCTTTTGTAGGAGATTTAGAGATTTGTTTCCAGCAAGTATAGGCTGAGAAACACATACAATTTTCTTTACGGGACAAAGCACGAGTTGATGGAAGAACTGTAGTGCATATGACTATAGTGCATTGTTGGCTTAAGTTTCTCAAGTGGACATCCCAGGTTCAAGGACAATGAACTGACCAGGTCAAACCACAATAGCTGTTTACAACACGAGTTTCTGTGTGTAAGTAAAGCAAGAAGGTAGCATTTCATACTAATGTGTATAGATAGAGGCTTTAACCCTATAAAGCCTACAGTATCATATTTTCTGCATGAATTTCTATGGCCTCCAAATTATCAACATGATCAAAAATTTGCAAGATTCACAAATGTGCCTTCTGTAATTGATTATGTAATTGATAGTTTACCCTTTTTAATAAGTAAAAGGCCTTTTAGTATGATTCTAAAAACGTAGGCTAAGTATCAAATATGATACAACAGGCTTTTGAGGAACAATTATTTATACATCTCTCAATCATCATTGTGTTGCATTGCATTATGTTATGGACCCAATAATTAAAACTCCAGAGCTTTGAGCATAAAACCATGCATTTAAATATCATCTTACAAAGTCATATTTTGGGGAGATTTAGGCCCCGTTTCACAGACAGGGCTTAGACTAAACCAGGATTAGGACATTTAAGTCATTTATTTTTAACATGCCTTAGAAAAAACATTATTGGTGTGCATCTTGAGACAAAACAAAGGCATTGATATATTTTAAGATCAGTCAGCGCACGTTTCTTTCAGTTGAAACAGCTCAGAATTATATTTTAGTCTGGGACTAGGCTTAAGACTTGTCTGTGAAACCAGGGGAGAGAGTTACAGCTTATATTGTTATGTCTGTTATACCGTCATAAAAACGTAACAGATTTACAAGCTGTCAGGATGTTCGTCTTCTATACAGGTTCTATAAGCGGTTCCATTTCAACAAAACTGATTTTTCTCACTATTATGTCATATGCCAGGCTTGACAGGGTTAAAGAGCCAGTGTCAGTGTTTACAGGGCTCTTGTAAATGTTTACAGACCCCGTTATGATCAAATAATACGAAGAGAATGAAAGGGTGTGTGATGAAATTATAATACCGTTATTAGAGTTTACCTCCTCCGCCTGTTTGCGCAGCGCTTTCTCCCGTTCATACTGCGTGATGAGCTGCTCGTTGTCCTCCTTGAGGAGCTCCAGCTCCACCTCGTGCTCCTGGTTCTCCGTTAACACCGAGTCGAGGTTCTCCAGGACGTTCACCACCAGCGGCATCAGCTCCTTCACCACCTCCTCGTCGTAGCTCTTGATGAGGCGCTCGAACTCGCGGTAAATGCTGCTGGCCAGGCCCGACACCCGCTCTGACATGACGGACACGGCCCCGTAGTCATCCTGGTACACCACCTCGTCCAGCTCCATCATCCTGGCGGCGTTTGGTCGGAGCTCGTTACTAGAGAAAGAGTAAATAACACACCGGCGACGCGAATAGAAATGGCGAAATGGCGAAACGGCTTCTATGAGTTCATGACAATGTCATCAGGTGCACATGATGCCGCTTCGCTCCACGGCCCGGTTGCACTAGCGACCGCCGGATTTCGGGACGCACGACCGTGTAATATTCAGTATTTGTCGATCAGACGGAGCTCACGGGAGGGGACGAGCCCTCTTCGCCGCCGGTGCTCCTGCGCCACAGTGTCGGCGGCTCGATCACACGCGCCTCGCCGCTGCTGCTCGACGATCCTCCGGTTGCGTCCGTCTCATCGCTGCGCTGGAGCCAAACCCATCGCATCGCATCACGCCCAGCGAGCGTCTGTGCGACGATGCACCTGCCTCTCAACAGCCGCAGCTCGCGAGCACAGCCATTACCGAAATATCAATAGAGGAAAAAAATACCCGAGTATAAATAAATAAATAAATACGAGAATAAATAGCTACCGTGCTATGTGCCTATGGGTTCGCGTTGTCATCGACAATCGGAGCGTTATGTGAGACTGATCATTTTTGGCATCACAGATCAGTCCGGTGGCTCGTGATGCTGTTTCCGTCGGGGACCCTCTCAGACTGACGATGAGGATGGAGGGGCAAGCTGACGTCACAGCGCATCGCTGCTGTGCTCCGACAACCTTAACGACATGAATTATGCTATTTAATGTATCCGATGCCGTGAACAAGTATTAAACGCAAACATTAGTGCATTGATTAATACACACATCCTTCTTTACCCCATCGCATCCCATCACCCCCGGCGGGCGTCTGTGCGACGATGCCCCTGCCTCTCAACAGCCGCAGCTCGCGAGAACAGCCATTACCGAAATATCAATAGAGGAAAAAAATACCCGAGTATAAATAAATAAATAAATACGAGAATAAATAGCTACCGTGCGATGTGCCTATGGGTTCGCGTTGTCATTGACAATCGGAGCGTTATGTGAGACTGATCATTTTTGGCATCACAGATCAGTCCGGTGGCTCGTGATGCTGTTTCCGTCGGTGACCCTCTCAGACTGACGATGAGAATAAAATACACACATATTTATACATATATATTTAATTTTTAATGAGCTAAAAAGCATGCACGTCACACCTCTGTTTATTAATTTGCACTGGCTACCAATAGTTGCTCGCATTAAATTCAAGGCATTAATGTTTGCCTACAAAACCACCACTGGCTCTGCACCCATTTACCTAAATTCATTACTTGGGTTATGTGCCCTCTAGAAGCTTGCGTTCTGCAGTGAATGGCGTATTATTGTGCCATCTCAAAGAGGAACAAAATCACTTTCACTGACTTTTTCATTAACTGTACCCTCCTGGTGGAATGACCGGCCCAACTCAATCCGAGCAGCTGAGTCCTTAGCCATCTTCAAGAAACAACTAAAAACACATCTCTTCCATTTTTATTTGACCCTCTAACTCTAGCACTCTCTATTCTAATTCTATTCTTTAAAAAAAACTTGTCCCTTTTAGACATGCACTCTATTCATTTACTGCTTGTTTTCTTATAAAAAAAAAACTAACACTAGCTTTTCTAATCTTTTCGTATTCTATTTGTATACAATTAACAAAAAGCAAAAAAGGCCTTTAACACTAGCTTGCTCTATTCTTTTTCTATTCAATCCGTTTTCTTTTTATTTATTATACAATTTTAACTGCGTTAAGCTGAGACTTATATCACTTGCATATCATTGCTCTTTTGTTGATTTTGATTGCTTCCATTGTCCTCATTTGTAAGTTGCTTTGGATAAAAGCATCTGCTAAATGTAATGTATACACACACACTCACACTCTCAGGGCTATATACACCCAGGCATCTAGGACTTTCCAGATGGCACCAACCTGACTGTATACCTTTGCTGTAGTTTTAATTAAACACTGTATTAATAGAGTGGTGGAGATATTTTTTTCTAATATTTATTTAATATAGAAACAAATGGTGCATAATTTACAGGTGTCTAGTACCATGAAACCCGCTAAAAATACAAAACATTAAAGAACAAAAAAAACTCAATATACAGTACTTTCATTTCAGTTTTCTCTTTTGACTGCAGGAATGAGGAATACCAGAGTGTTAAAAAATAAATAAATATACCGTTTATAATGCTACACATACTATAAAATCAGGGAATATCAAATTCAGCCTCCACCCTGAAGGTCCTTTTCCCATATTTTACCCGTTATGAAATAAGTAGGTTTAAATAGATTTTTATACATTTACAAATATTTTACATGGCAAGTATAAATTAATTTTGTATCTGACAGTGATGACACTGAAAAATTAGACTAAGAGTTTGCACAAAAACATGAATCCAAATTAATTCAGTTACATAAACCAGTTAAGTTGTAATTATCTAGTCTGTTTTGTACTTACTTGGGTTATGTGCCCTCTAGAAGCTTGCGTTCTGCAGTGAATGGCGTATTATTGTGCCATCTCAAAGAGGAACAAAATCACTTTCACTGACTTTTTCATTAACTGTACCCTCCTGGTGGAATGACCGGCCCAACTCAATCCGAGCAGCTGAGTCCTTAGCCATCTTCAAGAAACAACTAAAAACACATCTCTTCCATTTTTATTTGACCCTCTAACTCTAGCACTCTCTATTCTAATTCTATTCTTTAAAAAAAACTTGTCCCTTTTAGACATGCACTCTATTCAATTTACTGTTGTTTTCTTATAAAAAAAAAACTAACACTAGCTTTTCTAATCTTTTCGTATTCTATTTGTATACAATTAACAAAAAGCAAAAAAGGCCTTTAACACTAGCTTGCTCTATTCTTTTTCTATTCAATCCGTTTTCTTTTTATTTATTATACAATTTTAACTGCGTTAAGCTGAGACTTATATCACTTGCATATCATTGCTCTTTTGTTGATTTTGATTGCTTCCATTGTCCTCATTTGTAAGTTGCTTTGGATAAAAGCATCTGCTAAATGTAATGTATACACACACACTCACACTCTCAGGGCTATATACACCCAGGCATCTAGGACTTTCCAGATGGCACCAACCTGACTGTATACCTTTGCTGTAGTTTTAATTAAACACTGTATTAATAGAGTGGTGGAGATATTTTTTTCTAATATTTATTTAATATAGAAACAAATGGTGCATAATTTACAGGTGTCTAGTACCATGAAACCCGCTAAAAATACAAAACATTAAAGAACAAAAAAAACTCAATATACAGTACTTTCATTTCAGTTTTCTCTTTTGACTGCAGGAATGAGGAATACCAGAGTGTTAAAAAATAAATAAATATACCGTTTATAATGCTACACATACTATAAAATCAGGGAATATCAAATTCAGCCTCCACCCTGAAGGTCCTTTTCCCATATTTTACCCGTTATGAAATAAGTAGGTTTAAATAGATTTTTATACATTTACAAATATTTTACATGGCAAGTATAAATTAATTTTGTATCTGACAGTGATGACACTGAAAAATTAGACTAAGAGTTTGCACAAAAACATGAATCCAAATTAATTCAGTTACATAAACCAGTTAAGTTGTAATTATCTAGTCTGTTTTGTACTCAAGAATCACGGATACCTCCTACCTTGAACAATATTGACTTGACTCCGTAACCTAAAAAAAATAAAAATCAGCAAGCACATGCACAAGTAACTTTTCAAATGAAGATTTCTGTTAGTTTATTTCAAGCAACATGGCGAAACATCCTTTTGTCATGGAAAAAAAAAAAGCAATACAAAACGGCATACAAATGAACAATACAGAGGTGTATTGTACGAAACAGGCCTCTGTGACATCATCGCAGCCAGTCACATTGCCAAGCAACCACTGAAGTATTTTGGGCAGGGATGGCACCAGTAATGTGGGAAATGCCCACACACACACACACACGCATACGTGTCATATTTGACCTTCCAACTGCCATGTAAAGAATTAAGCAGATGGCTAATGTGAGGAAAGGCCAAATTCAACAGAAATATTAAAGAATCAATGGTTCAGCAACTCTTTTCAAGTACAGAATCAGATGATTATCCGAGTTTAAGGGTCTCTGGTTACATTCAAATGCATGTATGGACATTTTAATAGGGTGATATGTTAAAGATGCCTGATTGTACATATTCTATTCATGGTCAAACGTGTGCTTTGGCGATCATCAGTTACAAAAACTGTGCGTTTGGTTAGCCATCTAAACTACTACTTTTACGTTTGGCTTGGTGTCTTGCTCATTATTTAAAAAAAAAAAAAAAAAATTGCAAGAGCAGAGTAAAAAATTAGAAATGAAGTCACCTTATTGCACAAAAGAAACATTCACTGGTTTTCAAAGGAAGATCTGAATACGCTGATACTGAAGGGTTTGCTTTGGCGACCAACAGTGGTACCAGTTGAACACTGCATAGACTGTGCTGAGTTTCATGAGGCAAACTTGTATTTAATACATTAGCAAATTGAGAGAACATAATCATATAGAGAAACAACCGTCAATGCAAACCATTTGAAAGAAAACATAACCATTCCGTTTTTGGAGCGACAGCAACAGTGATTCTATGTAGATGGAAAGGAAAAAGGAAAGTGAGGAATGAATAAAAAATAAAAAAAAGTGCAGAAGCAAAAAAGGAATGAAGAGTGGCAGACTTGAGGGGGGAAAAAAACAAAAGAATGAGAAAGGATCAGTTTTAGTACAGGTTAAAAGCAGATGGAAGAAAAGGAAGTGACCATGATGGCTATGGCTAATAGAAAACCACACTGGACTTTCCACCTGGTGGGTTGAGCACTTTGTTGTGAGAACGAGGGCGGGGTCCGAGGCGTGGCTCGTGGTCCTTTTCTGTTGGTTGCTGTGTGGCTGGCTCAGAATTCTGATTGGCTGCGGGTGCAGGGGCTGCTGGCTCTTTTTCAGGTGTTGGTTGAGGGGGCACTGGCTCCGCCTTCACTTCCTCAACTACAGTCTCCTTCTTAGGCACTGGGGCTGCAAGAGAGAGAAAAACGGTGGGAAAGGGAACTGCCAACCAACAATAAACACTGAGGTGAAACAAACTGGGGCATGAAGAACAGATGACTAATGTTTTCTTTACCTGGTGGATCTGGAGTAGCAGGTACACCCACACTTAAATTGTCCTACAGAGAATAAAAGGGCATTAGAGTTGAAATGGGTGGACATTTTCAGATTTTTAGAGTGGGAAGCATAATAAAAAAAATAATTATGAATTTGAGTCACATACACTCCCATTTAAAAATTTAGAGATGGTAACATTTTTTAAATGTTTTTGAAGAAAAAGCTCACAAAAGGTTGCATTTATTTGATCAGAAATTGTTAGAAAAAAAAAGTAATATTGTGAAATGTTAATTTAAAATTACTTTCTATTTAATATATTTATTACTCTGATGGCAAAGCTGAATTTCCAGCATTAATCCAGTCTTCAGTGTCACATGATCCTTCAGGAATCATTCTAATATGCCGATTTGCTGCTCCAGAAAAAAATACAAGGTGTAGGCTAATGGGTTTGGTCTACCTTTGGTTTGTTGGGATGTTGACTTTTCACAGAAGGTGGGGTCGACTCTGAACCCGCAAAGATGTTACTGGCTGCTCCACCAGGGGGAACTGGCTTGCTCTGAGTCGAAGGAGCCACTGGCTCCCCAAATATCCCACTGCTCTTTCCACCTGAGACAATAACAGACACATAAATCAGAGTTTATTGAGATACACCAGTGCTAGAACACATGATGCACATTCCTAAAAAAACTTTATAAATAGTTGTTAATTTGGCAAGCGACAAAATGCAGATCAAAGGTTCCTTTTGTAGCTGCTTACATTTTAGAGCAAGATGGAATTTACTAATTTAAGGGAGAGCAGTTTTTATTGCAAACAATCATGTCCGATTATATTCTCAACTAGACAACCATATATGTAACACAATTTATCAGCTTTGTAGCACTGTTCCTTTTATGTCATTAAGATATTGTTATAATTTATTATGTTATGTTTTTCATATAAAGCTCTGGGAAAGTTTAAAAGACCACTCGCAGTTTTTCTTAAATCAGCATCTCTACATGTATGGCAGCCGTTTCATTCCAGTGTCTGTTGAATTCCAACATCCTTAATTTCAAAGGCAGCAGTTCATAAGGTCAAGCTGCAATCTAGACATTGAGGACAACAAAGCTACAGACGGGCAGAAAGCAAAAACAACTCTCCACTGATCGTGATGACAGCCAATTCTTTCGAATGTCACCCAACAACCGTAGGATGACATCAAGTGACCTACAAAAAGAATGGCAAACAACAGCTGGGGTGAAGTGCAATGAGATGACGGTTCGAAACAGGCTTCTAGGGCAAAGTCAGAAAAAAGCACTTCAACAATGAGAAACACAGCTGAGGTTGCAAAAGACCCTAAGGACTGGGCCTTCTCGGATGTGTCCAATTTTCAGCTTTGCCCAACACCTGGTCGTCTAATGGTTAAACGGAAACCTGGGGAGGCCTACAAGCCACCCACTGTGAAATTTGGTGGAGGATCGGTGATTATCTGCTTCAGCAAAGCTGGAATTAGGCACATTGGGCTTTGTGAAGGGCACATGAATCAAGCCACGTACAAGGATTTCCTGGAAGAAAACTTGCTTCTTTCTGCTCTGACGATGATCCTCAACTCTGAGGATTGGGGTTTCTAGCAGGACAATGTTCCATGCCACATGGCCAGGTCAAAAAAAGCTGTGGATGGAGGACCACCAGATCAAGACCCTGTCACGGCCAACCCAATCTCCAGACTTAAACACCTATTATGTCAACCAACAGCAATGTGAAAGACTGGTAGAGAGCATGCCAAGATGCATGAAAGTTGTGATTGAAAATCAGGGTCATTCCACCTCAGGGTCATTTCTGAACACTTTTAAAACATTAGCATTGTATTTTTTTTTTTAAATAAATATGAACTCGTTTACTTTGCATTATATGAGGTCTGAAAGCAATGCATCTTTTTTGTTATTCTGACCAGTTGTCATTTTTCGCAAGTGAATGCTGTAAATTACGATGTTTATTTGGAATTTGGGAGAAATAATGTTCATTTTACTTGAACGCATACCTATACAATAGTAAAACCAGAGAAACGGATCATTTAACAGTGGTCTCTTTTTTTTATGAATGTATTTTATTGTATTTTTTATTTATTTCTTGTAGGCGCTGTTTTGTTTATGAATGTCTCCGTTTGTGAGGACTTAAAGTTGTACTTATGTTAGCCTATTGTTTTGTTAATGTTGAAATGCAAAATAAAAAAAACCTCAATTATAAAATATGAAAAAAAAATCATATAGAGAAAATATAAGATTTTTATGATAAATTGCGATAACATTTTTGAAAACAAAGCACGTGTTTTTTAAATTATAGTTATATATGTATTCGTAGGTATACATTTATCAAACAAAACAAGACGATATTTTTCTGTATAATTTCTGGAAATTCTATCATGGTGTACAATCTTGTGCTTTGTACGTTCTTGTTTAAAAAAAGAAAAAATATTTTTAGAAAGTGACTTGACAAACTGCTCACACTGAAGCCTCTCAAATCTCAGCACTGGGATGCTTGGGTTGCTTGTAACCACATTAAATCACTTAATAAGATGCAGTGCACTATTTTAAATCAGCAGGCTCGGTGATTATTTGCTTATTTATTTGCCTTTCATATCACTAGTTTAGCTGCCACCCAGCAGCGGGTGACAAATCACTGTCAGGAGTTTCATTCTGATGCATCTGTTCAGGAGATGGTCACTCTACATTGACTCGGGATCAGGAATCTGTACACGGAGGCTATAAAAGGGAATCAGTGTTTATTTTAAATTTAGACAATAGGCTTGCATGCTGTAATGTATTCTGGTGTGCTCTCATTGCATGCTCTCTTGTGTAAGTGGGGAGAGTTATTGGCATCTCCGGTTCCCCACGTGTTGTTTTTGGATCAGTGCACTGAGCAGCAGGTCTGGATGCCCTCCGAGTAAAGTGACTTGACAAACTGCTCACACTGAAGCCTCTCAAATTTGCTTGTAACCACATTAAATCACTTAATAAGATGCAGTGCACTATTTTAAATCAGCAGGCTCGGTGATTATTTGTTTATTTATTTGCCTTTCATATCACTAGTTTAGCTGCCACCCAGCAGCGGGTGACAAATCACTGTCAGGAGTTTCATTCTGATGCATCTGTTCAGGAGATGGTCACTCTACATTGACTTGGGATCAGGAATCTGTACACGGAGGCTATAAAAGGGAATCAGTGTTTATTTTAAATTTAGACAATAGGCTTGCATGCTGTAATGTATTCTGGTGTGCTCTCATTGCATGCTCTCTTGTGTAAGTGGGGAGAGTTATTGGCATCTCCGGTTCCCCACGTGTTGTTTTTGGATCAGTGCACTGAGCAGCAGGTCTGGATGCCCTCCGAGGGACTCCACACACTTCCTGACACTCTTCTTGACATACACACACATTAACAGTGTGCATAATTTATTTATTTTTTTAAAATAGGCTTATAATCTGTAGGCCTTCCTAATCGATAACAGAAATGTAATATTTTTCTATTAGGTCTCAGCCTGACGTTATGCAATTATTTTCAATATTAAATTAAATTTTTTTGATGTGAATATTTGCTTTTTAAAAGAGTGGTGTTTGCATGGTTTCGTAAATCTCTAATGTTCAACCAAAAATAAATTTAGCAGCCCAAAGTATTATAAATAAATTGCACCGCCATTCAAGTTAAGCTTGCTCATTCCAGCACTCTTTACTGATATCTTTTGCGTATGAGTGACATTTGTTTTGTGTGTCTGTGTGTTTCCTTTAATGTTTAATATTGTTTTTTTGTTTGGTGTAGATATGCATGGTAAAAGTGATATGCCATAGTGTCAATTAAATTAATGGTCAACAGTGCTCAGTAATCTGAAAAACCGTGTATTTTTGCATTAGGAATACGTCTGGAAAAAATGTGTATATATAGATAGACTTGTAAAAGCAATCCCTAAGTATATTTAAGCACAATATTGCATAGTTGGTGCTTTTATAGATGCACATTATGATATTATTGTTTCTATATATTTTTGTTTGTGTATGTGTGTATATATAAAACACTTGCTATGCTTTTCTCAGCATGTGTTCAGAACTGACGTACTAACCCTCTTTCCTTTCCTTTCCTCTCTGTTTCTCAGGTGCAGAAGCAGGTCCCTCTGTGTGTGTGACAGCCACTGCAGGTTCAGCCGGAAGCTCTGGGGCAGGTGGGACTTCCAGATCGGCCCCAAAGGTCCAGGGTCCTGCAGAGAAGGAGGAAGGGGGGAGTCAGAAACGAGTGCGCAGACAGTGGGAGTCTTGGAGCACTGAGGACAAAAACAGTTTCTTTGAAGGACTTTATGAGGTGATTTGTCAGCTTTAATGATAATAAAACTCACTGAAAGTTCTTGGCGGATGTTTGGACTTTTAGTAAATTGCAGATTTTTTAGCGGTGTTTTGAGAATTAGTACTTCATATGGGACAACAACATCTCAAGAATTACTAAGTGAATTCCATTATCAACGTTTCCATCCCTCCCTGACTTGCCAGGGACAGACTGATATTTAAAAGTCCTAATAGGTTTAATTTATTTACATGTCGTCTCTAAAGGTATAATTGAGGTCTGTGATGTCTTTTATTGATTTATTTCTTAGTAAGGTGTAATTTGTCATGCACCTGAAGGGTTTTTGTATTACATTGAATCTTTTGGATAACAGTCATTCTCTCTCCTGTCCTCTCATAGCATGGGAAGGATTTTGAAGCTATTCAGAACAATATTGCTCTTAAATATAAGAAGAAGGGTAAACCAGCAAGTATGGTGAAGAACAAGGAGCAAGTGCGGCATTTCTACTACAGGACTTGGCACAAGATCTCTAAACACATTGATTTCAACAACGGTGAGACTTACAGATGCACAGTTTATACTTTGTATGACATTTACAGGCTGCAGTGGAGTCCTTTGTTTGATAGGATGGTATTGTCTTGTGGAAAGCCATCCTCTGTCCTGCTGCTCACCAGATTGTTAGTTGTCAAGATTAGTTCCTAAATATATTCACTACTGTTCAAAAGTTAGTGGTCAATAAGATTTTTTTTTGTTTTTTTGAAAGAACTAAAAGTCACAGTAAAGACATTTCTAATGTTACACAAGATTTCTGTTTCAAATGAATGCTGTTCTTTTGAAGATTATATTAAAAGAATCCTAAAAAAAAAAGTTGTAAAATTGCATTTTACAATTTTCATTCACGCTAACAGATGCTAATGTGAATGCGTTTTTATTATTTACCTTTACCATTATTAAACTTGAATGTCGAAGGTAATGTACACATACAGTAGGTAACAAATATCAGGTGCAAACAAGTGCTAATTTCAATAATCTTTTTAAAAACTGAACAATAACTGAGCTAGTTTTCTCATATTATTTATTGACTTGCATTCCAACTGAGCCTTATTCTTTGCATGAATTCTTCTAAGATGGTGTACCTGCAAATACATCTTTGAGTTAGCTTTTTTTCCACCAATTTTCATAACGCATGGCTCACATTGGCTTTTGTTTCCCATCAGGTCACACATAATTTGTTTGTTCGTCATTCAACTTACCACAGCAAAGATATACCTGTCATCCAATTTAAATTCAGTCTGTCACCTTCATCTTTGGAGTTGAATTTTCTCGGCTACCATGCTACCTGGTTTTTGTTATTCACACATTATCAAATCATGAGTGTGCCCACACCATGCACATTTGCTTGCATGTTAATGATTATACAGTGGTGTGAAAAAGTGTTGGGTTTGATGATCTGAAACATTAAAGTGTGACAAACATGCAAAAAAATCAGGAAGGGGGCCAACACTTTTTCACACCACTGTATATCATATCCTTATTCTGATGTAGTAGCATACTTAAATGTAATATAAACAGCATTAACCTCCACTGTGACATTCCTCAATTTCTTTTATTTTATTGGTTGATTCAAGGTGCACTACCATTCAAAAGTTTGAAGTTTTATACTTCCATTCAGCAAGGATGCATTAAATTGATCAAAAGAGACAGTAAAGACATTTATAATGTTACAAAAGATTTCTGTTTCAAATAGATGCTGTTCTTTTGAATTCATCAAAGAATCCTGAAATAATGCATTATGGTTTCCACTAAAATCAGTTACATAATACATGATAAATTCTCAATGCTCTTATTCCTCCTTTTTCTGTTGCTTCCTTTTGTCCATCTTTCAGTGTATTCACGTGTGCTGAAAAAGTCCTCCCAGGAGCTCTATGGCCTCATCTGTTATGCTGAGCTCAGGAAGAAGGTTGGAGGCTGTGAGTATATCAGGCAGTGGGTTTTGTTGATCAAGGGGGTACATTTTAAGTGTTTGCACATGGGGACATTTTGAATGTAACATTCTTTGGTGTCTTCCTGTTTCTTCTAGTGATGGATGACAAAAATGTGGCCAAACTAAATGAGCTTATACAACAGGGGTAAGTGTGTGTATGTTTATTTGAGAGAGAAAGAGACATGTTAATAATGCACAGTATTTATTATTTAGGTCATGCCTAATGGGAGCATCTACTGTATATCTCCGTAGGTTATGATCACATTGATCTATAATTTTGTTTGTACATTGTTTCAGGGCCACAACAGTGCGTTCCAAAGGCAGAAATCTGAGGATCAAAGCTCCCATGTGCCGCGCGCTGAAGAAACTCTGCGACCCAGATGGTGTGTGTGAGAGAGACACAGAGAGTTTGCTTTATAGACTCTTAAAAGATTGATTTTGTTAGCAAGTTAAACAGACTGAATAGAGGTAAGAAGAGAACGCTGACAAAATGGAGCACTCTGGGTATTTAGGTGACCAGGGCGGTGGAGGAGTGTGCCATGGCTGCTCTCCAGGGTGTAGGAGGAGTGGTTTTTCATGGTTTCCATGGTTTCAGGCTGTGGGGCTGATTGGGAAATGGGCGGTGATGCAGATTTAGGCCACCATCAGAATCATGGAGATGGTGATGCTTCATGGTATTTTTTTCCTCTTTTTCTCTGGTTTAGGTGTGAGTGATGAGGAGGATCAGAAGCCTGTGCGTTTACCCTTGAAGCTGGCTGTCGAACTTCAACCCCGGAGCAACCACTCCTGGGCTCGGGTTCAGAGTCTAGCCCATAATCCTCGGCTCAGGTGAGCTTCACTAATGTGCACACATGACCTCTCTCGAATTCCTCACTGATCCACCTCCTTCACATAATACATAATTATTATTTGTTATTTCATTGCTTATTGCAAAATGTTATTTTGCAATCCTTCTGTAATCTGCAGATTGGTTGGATTTTGGAAGTGGGAATAATTTAAACAGGAATATTACTTTAAATTTTATATATATATATATATATATAATTAACTTAAATTATTTTAGCAAATGGCTGCAATATAACAAAGAGTGAAAAATTTAAGGGGGTCTGAATACTTTCCGTACCCACTGTATATATATAAAACTGTTGTGTAACAGTTCACAAAATTCACAGTTCGGTTTGATACGACACAGTGGTGTCATGGTTCGGTACGTTTTCGATACGGGAGGGGGGAGTAATTTGTTACGTCACAATGTTGGAAATATTTCTGTTTGGATATCACGCACAAGCAACGTGCAAACTTTGCGCAAGAGTTATGTCGGAGAACGTCTTAATATCGATCAATTCATTATCCAGAAAGTGAAAGTAAAAACGGAATGATGGAGTAATGACGGAACTTTCGGCATCTGTCGCCACATATTCTCTCAGAGACAACAAGAGATCAATCTACTTTTAACATATGCTGATAATGGTATATAGCTAACTGTTTTAATTTATTCCCTTAATATTTCTCTTGTGGCCCATACATAGTGAAAAAAAATGAGAAGAAACTTATTTCATGTTAAACAGGTTGTTTTGAAGGTCGGTGGTTGAAATGGGCTAAAGCTTTTAATTTTATTGATTTTGATTGATTACTGCAGTCTTAATATTTTAATTATAGGCATATAATTCATTGTATAATAGACCTGTTTTAAAATACCTTTTTTAAGCATTTTAATTTAGGAGTAAATGGCCTTATCTTATCCTCACAGTGCATCAGTTATGCGGTAGCCTAATATTGCATGGCAAATTAATAATAAAATAATAATAAAAGCAACTTTATTATAATAATAATAATAATAGCCCTAATAATAAAAATAATGTAACAGGCCTACATTAATTGGAAATGCCACATTCTCTTAAAATTGGCAATAATTGATGTTTTTGACAATATCTCTGACTATCGTCGATACAAGATCATCTTTCGATGCACTCCATCAAGGGGAGGTTATTGCAGGGCCACTGGGCAGACAGCACGTTGCCCATTACGTCGTTTGGGCTGTCTTGTTGAGCGTAGTGGCACTGAGAACATTTTTCACACACTTTAAGCTCTTTTATTTTCCAAATTTAATAGGATTAGTCCAACGAATCGTTCGGTTTGTAATGCGTACCGATCTGAAATCCTCGTACCGAATGGTTCAATACGAATACGTGTATCGTTACACCCCTTTTATGTATATATATATAATTTATTTATTTCTTTATTTGTTTATTTTTTTGATAGTATTTCGATTTAAGTTTAGTTTTCATGCTGTCAATGTTATTTTTTGGTTAGTTTTAGTATTTTCAGTGTTTTGTTTTTTTTATTTAGTTTTCAGTTTTATTTAGTCAATAAGTATTGGTATACTTTTTGACTTTCATGTTGAATTAAATAGTGATTTTATTTTATTTTAGTTTTGGAGTCATGAAAATGTATTTTGATGCATTCTCATTTCATATTGACTTCATATCGACAGTCAGCATGAGATGAAAATTTAAACTAAATTTGAAAATGTATGTATGTTATTGATCTTATTGTGAATGATTCATCTATACATGTTTTATTTTTTACTTCACAAGTTTTAATCAAAATATACAGTGGGTACGGAAAGTATTCAGACCCCCTTAAATTTTTCACTCTTTGTTATATTGCAGCCATTTGCTAAAATCATTTAAGTTAATTTTTTTCCCTCATTAATGTACACACAGCACCCCATATTGACAGAAAAACACAGAATTGTTGACATTTCTGCAGATTTATTGACATGCACTGTGAGCTGTAAGGTCTTATATAGACAGGTGTGTGGCTTTCCTAATCAAGTCCAATCAGTATAATCAAACACAGCTGGACTCAAATGAATGTGTAGAACCATCTCAAGGAGGATCAGAAGAAATGGACAGCACCTGAGTTAAATATATGAGTGTCACAGCAAAGGGTCTGAATACTTAGGGACCATGTGATATTTCAGTTTTTCTTTTTTAATAAATCTGCAAAAATGTCAACAATTCTGTGTTTTTCTGTCAATATGGGGTGCTGTGTGTACATTGAGGAAAAAAAATGAACTTAAATGATCTTAGCAAATGGCTGCAATATAACAAAGAGTGAAAAATTTAAGGGGGTCTGAATACTTTCCGTACCCACTGTAGCTTGATCTGCAGGTGAAATTACAGATTTGTCTCTGTTGACATATGCCGGACTTTTCCAATCATTTTATCTGCTTTAACCCACCCCTGCAAGCTTGTGCTCAATTGCTTCTATTTTTCCTTCTCAAAATTCAACTAACAAACAATACATAGAACCAAGTCCCTCACATTTTTTTTCTTTTTTGATAATATGTTACACTCCGGATGTACACTTTAAAATCTAATTAATTAATTAATCTTTAAAAAAAAGCATGCAAACCGATTGCCTTAAAAAACTGAGTGAAAACACTTTTTAGTTTCAGCAACTAATTCATTTTAAGTTATATATATATATATATATACCAACTGTCCAGATAACAATAGCACACATGCATGTGCTAACATAACCAAAAGAGAGACTATCACTGCATCATCAACTGCAGTTAAGGCTTTTTAAATAAATCAGTCTGTAGTCTTAATGCTTATAGTTCCAACCTCGACCTAACCACAGGCTTGGTAAAGTCAACTAAAAAGTGTTAGTTAGGACATTTGTTAGGCTTTACAGTGTGCGTCACCATACAGAAGAAAAGATCTGTCATTTCATTTCATAATGGTGTGACATTAAATGTACAACAAATTTGGCAATGCTCATTGCTGTTCTGTTATTGTAGGATGATTGTCGAGTTGCACCGGAAGGTCTCCACTCTCATTGAATTCTTGAAGCAAAAGTGGGCTGTCCAGGATCAATGCATCGTATCCTTGCATTCAGATCTCAGCCAGAGATCTCAGCATGCACAGTCAGGAGTTTAATTTCCTTCCTTTTTCCTTCCTCATCTGTTTTATGAGATACATTTGTGATAGATTTGGTTGTTTTGTTTGGGAGACATGTCAAAAATGCCTATGCTTAAAGCAGTACCCAAACCTATGTGTTTTATAACAGTAATTTCCCTTAACTTGTTACTTGTAGCTTAAGAGCCTGGCAGAGCGAGAAGCTCTGGACGGCCTGGCCCAGTCTAGCGAGTCAGAGGACCTGTTCCTGTTTCCTGCAGAGAACAGCCCGGTTAGTACTTTGCCAGGTGTGTCTCGTGTTGTGCACTCAAAAGCTTCCTGCACGGTACACTGGCAGGAGAGTGGGCGTGGCCGGACAGGTATTAGGGACTTGCCCGCAGCTCACATTTTGGGAATTCAGCCTGCAAGAGGAAAATCAGGCAAGTATGGTCCGGTGGGAGGAGACCTGAAAAAAAGCGACGGGCATCCTGTTGACGGTCCTGATAGCGGCACTTCAGCTCCAGGGTTGGAGACCAATGTAAACCCAAACCTGAGCTCTACTTCTCCAGTCAGTCCAACCCTCGCTCCATCGCTCCCCATTGGACCGGAGGGGAATGTGGTGGGGACTCTGGAGCAAGAAGCAGTGAGTCAGACTCAGACTGATGCTAGCAGGCGCGACAAAGAGACTGTGACTCAGGGAGACCCCGCCCCAATCGAGGGCCGGTCTGAGGAGCCTGGAACGGCAGGAGGGGTTGCATCAGAAAAAGCAGCACCACCACAATCAGAACCTCAAGGGCGCAATGAGGAAGTGAGTGGGACTGGACGATCTCCTCAACAAATCCAAAACGAAGGTTGGAGCTCACAGGGCTCTGAGAATGTGACACTGGCAGAAGTCTACCTCATGCTGGGCAAGCCTGGGAAGCTACTGCTGGAGTATGAATGGCAGCCTAAACCCCAACCCTCAGCTCTGCCCACCACTCAAAGTGTGCTTCGGTGTCTCCTGAGACTTGTGTCATCAGATTGTCAGTTGGCCAAAACACTACGATTCAAAAGTTAGGGGTTGATAAGATTTTTTTTTTGAAAGAAGTCTCATAGATATTATTTATAGACATATTATTGTTTAATTATCATTTGTTACAATTTAATCTAACTGTTTTCTATTTTAATATATAAAAAAAATTATAATAATTTCAGCAGCCATTACTCCAGTCGTTGGAAGTCATTCTAATATGCTGATTTGGTGATCAAGAAATATTTCTTATTAATATCAATTTTGAAAATGTTAAATTGTCACTATTTATCAGTTCAAGGCCTTTTTGCTGAATAAAACTATTAATGCCTTTAAAAAAACATGTAGTGACCCCAGACTTTTGAACCATACATATACAGTGGGGCAAATAAGTATTTGATACACTGCTGATTCAACAATCTCACATGACGTCAGCAGGGTTTTTTATTTTATTTTTTCTCCTGAGGGACAAATATACATATTTCTTCATCAGCAAATTTTTCCTCTAATCATGCTTTTTTTGTTTTTTTTTTGTCTTTAGTCCGATATATTTTCAAAGCAACGGAAAATAGGGAGGGGGCGTCCACTAAGGAAACCTCTTGTGGTTCAGGTGAGTGTGGACAGAAGAAAAATAAGTGGGGCTTCTTATCTTTACCTAGTTGCTTCTTTTCACATTGAATCTGTTCTTTTGTTGTTTTTGTTCTTAGAGCTGTCAAAGGATAAAAATGTATGTTTTTTTTTTTCTTTTTTTCAGAGAACGCTGCTGCCACGAACAACTGGAGACACTTCACCTCATGTTTGCTCCTTCTCTATTCTCTCCAATTCATCTGCTACAGGTAATAAACGCACACAAATGCGTAACACTTTACACATGCAGTGGCCGAAGTATTTGGACACTTATGCCACACTTAGATGCATGAATGTCATCATATAACACAAAATCACACCAATACATTTTATTTTATCAAAAGTTACAAACACTCTTTTAATGCAAACATTTCACGAAAAGTCCATATATATATATATATATATACACATGCACAAAACTTCTTCAGTAAAGAAGTAAGCCTACAATCTTCAGTAAGCCTAACATCAGCATGTAGCGACAGATCATATGAAGCAGGAACATCTGAAGTTGAGTTAATACAGCTGCTTGACTAAAATAACATTTTTTTTAAACATTCCACTTAAAATGTCATTTGTGATATTTGTGGTGAGAGGTTAAAATTCAAGCATATGTGGAAGCGACGTTGCAATGTCTATTTTTGTGGCTGACTGGTTTTTGGACCCCCCTCCCCGGACCCCCAACAGTAAAACTGCAGATTTTAGAGTGGCCTTTTATTGAGGCCAGCCTAAGGCACACCTGTGCAATAATCATGCTGTCTAATCAGCATCTTGATATGCCACACCTGTGAGGTGGAGGGATTATCTCGGCAAAGGAGAAGTGCTCACTAACAAAGATTTAGACAATATTCAATATACAAGATTTGTGAACAATATTTGAGAGAAATAGGTCTTTTGTGTACATAGAAAAAGTCTTAGGAAACAAAGTGTTGCGTTTATAATTTTGTTCAGTGTATATATAAACAAGATGTACTATTATTCACATACTTTCATATTTTGGCACCAGTTTATTAAAAGTAATTTACAAAAATCTCTCAAATAAGCGACTTGAGATCAAGCAGTAAAACTGTTTAATTTTTAACTCTTCAGGTTTATTGTATCTGTCTGTTTGATTTCAATGCAGTCGCTTCTTTTTAAATAATTTATGTATCTCTTTGTCAGGAACTGGTTCGTTTCGTCCAATACAAACTCGTCTCGCCCCATCGAACCGCCAACTTTCCTCAAAAGCTCCGTCCGCTACAGCCAGTTCTGCACCTGCTACTCAGCTGTCCAGTAAGAATCAAATCAAAGCTAAATGATTAAATATGTTTTTATCCACTGAACATTTGAAACCTACATGCTCTTGAATTTGTTTCAGGTGCAATTGACCTGGCTGCAAAATCTGCAGGTATTATCCCTGGCAGCCCCTGTCAGGAAGTGGAGGCCCCCAGTATAGATAAGGCCATTGTGGGGTCTGAGGAGGCCATGGACTCGGCACCTGCTGCACCTGAGCTAGAGCCAGATCTACTTGATCAGGAGCCTTCTGAGGTAAGAACTAATTCCCTTCCTAGATCCGCTTTCACTTTTGGGTGTACAATTAATCATATCTGGGTCTGTTCTCATTTTACTCTCTTTGTCTGCAGGAATCCCTGCAGAACGGTGTCTCTCCACCATCTCCAGGGGGCGGGGACTCCCTCTTGGCTCCTCCCAGTGTTGCTTCCTTATTGGATATCTCTCTACCGGGCCCCCCAGAGGAGTCTCTACCTTCTGGAGAGCCACAGACTCAAATCAGCGACTCTATTATTGAGCTCGCCATCAACTCGCACTATGGTATGGTGGGATTGAACCTGAGTATTAGAGGATCTCAGTGGGATCATTTTGTTTTAGTGGTATCTACTCGCTCACATTTCGCTCTATTTCTCAGGTGATGGATCATTGCTCTCGCCTCCTAAACTCAATGGGAGTGATAGATCCAAGCTCCTTCCCTCTTCATGTGACAGCTGGATGCCGTCCCCCACACACGACCCTCAGTGGTACCCCAGTGACTCTACTGATTCAAGTCTTGGCTGCCTGCTCTGTAAGTATGAAACACATCTCAGTTCCCTGTTTGCAACGGATGTTCATTATAGATATTATGTATATCAGGAAACAAAATGAGTGTTAAAATTATGAGTTTGAAACTAATTGATTGAGCTTTGTTTAAATTTATATATACACTAGCATTCCATAATTCTGTCAGTAAGTGTTTTGAAAAGAAATTAATACTTTTATTCAGCAAGGATACAATAAATTCATCAGAAGTGACAGCTAAGACATTTATAATGATACAAAAGATTTCTATTTCAAATAAATGCTGTGCTTTTGAACTTCATATTCAAAGAATCCTGAAAAAAATGTATTACGTTTTCTATAAAACTATAACTATAACTAAAACTTCTATAAAACTATAACTATAACTAAAACTTTTTAACATTGATATTAATAAGAAATGTTTCTTGAGTGCCAAATGAGCATATTAGAAAGTTGTTGGGATGGATCACGTGACACTTGATTGGAGTTATGGCTGCTGAAAATTCAGCTTTGCTATCACAGGATTAAATAATAAAAAGAAAACAAGTAGATAAAATAGAAATAGAATAGAGAGTGCTAGAGTTAGAGGGTCAAGAGTAGATGGAAGAGATGTGTTTTACCCGTTTCTTGAAGATGGCTAAGGACTCAGTTGCTTGGAATATTATTGTTTTTATGTTATTTTTGATTAAATAAATACAGCCTTGGTGAGCAAAAGAAACTTCTTTAAAAAACAAAAAAATCAGATAGATAGGTATGTATAGGTATCTATTCAGTATTGATACAGAGGTAAAAGAGGCTGGCTTCAGACAGAAGTCAAAATGTCCACAGTTACCTGTCTGTGTTCGTACTGCAAACCTCCATCAGTCTCAGCACTATTGACAAATCCATCCTTGTTTTCCTGATTTGCAGCAAGTCTGGCATCCCCTGATAAGACAAGAAGGACAGCCCTGCCTCCTTCAAGTAACACAGCCTTACTTGGACCCAGTTTACTGGACAGCAACTCCCACGATTGTTTTCACTCCCGTGGCCTGCCGGATGTAGCCGAGGTGAGAGGAAACACACAAAGTCCCCAGCTGCTGTCTGGTAGACTAATGTAATTTGATATGACACATTATCACCAGGCGCTCCTGTATTTGTTTTTTCTCATTCTGGCTTGCATTGAAGATAAACAGGAAGTGAGCGGGTTTCAAATGGTGTATGCAAATTAAATCAGGCATCTATCCTTAGTTTTGAAAGTGTTACACATTTATTGTTGTTGTCATTTGGCTGTTTTCTCACTACAGGTGGATACCCAGCTGGCCTGTATGATGAGCGAGAGCAGTGTCGACTACATCGCCCGCTTCAATGATCTCGCACAGGAGCTCTCTGTTACAGAACCGACCCTCCCACCTCCTCCAGAGGACTGATGCAGGGGGCGGAGCCTGTCACTGTTCGCATTGGACAGAAGAATGTTAACTGGAGTGCAGTTCAGCTGTAGGAAGTGCAATAGACTGGCAGGGTCCACAACAGCTTTTGGGCTCTAATGTGTGTGTGGGAGAGCGTTTGTGTATGTTTGTGTTGATTTATTCTGTGGCTGTCCTCTTATGAGCCACACCCAGGACATTTAAACAATAAAATAAAATTATTTACAGCGCAACCTCATGTACAGAGAAAACAAGACCTGCCATATCTGAACAAATACCGTCTTCTCATCTGTATATCTGTCTCTGACGTCTTTGTCTCACATTTGTGTGCGTGCATGTGCATGCATCTGTAAGTGGGGCTGCAGATTGTCTTTGTGTTTTCTTTCTATTGTACACAACGCATTTGTGCGAAACCCTCTAAAGCCATAGGAGTGCGCCTGCGCACACCCTCCGTTTATGAGACCTCAGATTCTGATTGGTTTATTTTCATCTGAATGTTGTAAGTTGGTGAAAGCCACACTACTGAAAGGGACAAGGGCTTATTTTTGTGAGATTATGAGGACTGAATATCTAACACACACTAAACAAAGTGACTGATAACACAAATGCAGTGTAGTTGCATCAAAAGTGAGATTGAACGCTATTTTCCCCCACAACACTAGGATTTTTGTTTCCTGCCGAATGAATATGAAGCCAATAATTTGTAGATTCTAAAAATTAGTTTTCTTATGTGAGTTTTCTTATGTGAGACTCTGTGTGTGTGTGTGTGTGTACAGATGTAAATAGACAATAACAGACCCCAGTATTTACTGCTTTTGTAACATATTGTAAATTATTGTCATTTGGATTTATTTATTGATAACTCACTGCGACAGTGTTTTTTGTTTAACATGCCAGATGCAGGCATTTAGGAGCTCCTCTCCGCTGTTTTAAAGAGTTCTGTGTTGTTAAAAGGGAGTTTTAATCCCAATGTGTATAAATAGAACTACAACAAACCCTTTTGTGCCTGTCAGTGTCATTTTAGTATATTATAGTTATTTTAGAGTTTTTATTAATATTCGTAATTTGAATTTCTTTTTTATTAATGTTTTATTTTAATTTTAACGTTTTAGTTTTTTTTTTTTGTCATTTAAAAAATGTCAATGTTTTTTTTTTATTTAGTTAATGTTTAGTTTTAGTTATTTCAGTAAATAAAATTAAACTAAATGAAAGTCAGAAATGTTGCCTTTGCAAATATTTTAAATAAGTTTGTTTTATATATATATATATATATATATAATTTTTGTTTATTTTATTTCAGGTAAGGAGATGTATTTATTTATTATCTTATTTCAAATAGTTGCAAAGGTGACATTTTTCATTTTCATATAGTTTATGTACTGAAGTAAACTATATATATATATTTAGTTTTAGTTTTATTAACCTAAAAGATCATGTCGATTGTTGTGATGTGTTTGCTTGCTGGATTCTGTAGAGGGCGTGATAGCTTCGCCCCTTCGGAATTTTATTGGACAGCCGAAATCACGTGATGGTGTTGAGTTCCGGATTCTCCATTCAGATGGGTCTTAGCTCACGGTAGGTAATGTGTTATTATTCCTGCCAGTTTATTTTATATGTTTACAAAACAGTACATGCAGATACAACGGCCTTAGAGATACTGATTATTAGAGATATTAAGATTGTTTTGTGACAATAAGCTTGGTTGCATAGAGCACTGAAACGTTTATACGTGACTGAATATTCAAGATAGTTGCTGTAGATTAGTGTAATATACATCAGTGATAACGGTACTCTATTATCGAACACTGATGCCCTGGGTTTTTTTCATTATTTGCATAATATAGTATTAATGTTTTAAACGAATTTGTTTTTGTATTTCAGCTTTCATTTTAGTTAAAAACATACTAGTAATTTTATCTTTGTCATTTTATTTTTTGTAAATATTTTAAAATGTTTCAATTTTGTAATTTTTCATCTTATTTTTATTTCAGCTTTAGTTCAGTTAAATTTATATTTCAATTAAAAAGGTTATTGTAAGGTAAAAGTATTTATGTGCTTAACTGGTCACCTTTTTAGGTTTTGACCTTTTTTTTTTTTTAATAATTTTTAAAATACAAATATTTTATGCTGTCTCGAAATGTGAGGTCAAAGCGTGAGTACAATGGTGTTTTCACAGAATGCTGCCATGTTACATTTAGATAAAGATGCTAGGCTGAGTTTTAATATATGTGAATGAATATCTGCATATCTCTGCATGTGTGTACAGACACATGGAGCGTGTGTCAGGTTTAGGCGTTGGGCCACTGGCAGCTGGGACTGTGGGGCTGCTGATTTTGCTGAAAGTGATCCAGAGATTGAGACACAAGCAGAGTGTACAGGATAAAGTGGTGGTGATCACTGGAGCCAGTTCAGGCCTGGGCAAAGGTTACATGAACATAAACTCACTTATTATGCTGATCGTAATGTCTTATCAATGGCATTTGACTCTAGATATTACATCATTGTTTTAATATTCTCAATCTGTCTTTTGTGCCTCAGAGTGTGCGCGGGTCTTCCATGCGGCAGGGGCCCGACTGATCCTGTGCGGACGGGACCAGAAGAGACTGCAGGAGGTCGTGGAGGAGCTGGGGAACAAAAACAGTGTGATACAGGTGAAAACATGTCTTGCCACTTCAGATTGTGCAGTCAAAGTGAAGTTATCTGTTAAGTCTAATTTAATCTTTAAAGCCATAATTTATGAGAAAGATATGGTGTTATATATATATACAAGCATACATATGTCCAGTCTCTTAACTAGATTTATTTATGACTTTCTTTTTCAGACTTACACTCCCTGCACTGTCACCTTTGACCTCTCCAACACATCTGTGGTTTCCAGCGCCGCCGAGGAGATTTTGAAGTGCCACGGTCATGTCGATGTCCTCATCAACAATGCAGGCATTAGTTACCGTGGCAACATCCAGTGTCTGGATAATTTTTAGTCCCAAATTTTTTATCAATGTAGAATTTTTGGTAAAATATGTAACGGTTTACTTTAATTTGCTTTCCTCACTTACATAAATGAACTATAGTGTACTGCACCCACTAGTTAAAAAAAAACACATCAAACATTACATCTGGTGTCTGAATAATTTTTGGTTTGACTGTATGACTTTATGTAGATTTTTATTATAATTAAGAAATTATAATTTTAATTATTCTAATAAAAAAAAATGATTCCATCCAGCCATTCTGCCTTCGATGGTGGATAGACGCAGTGGACATATTGTTGTCATCAGTAGCGTGCAGGGAAAGATCTCCATACCGTACAGATCTGCATGTGAGTACACATTCACAAAAGAAGGTATTTCAAAGGAATTCAAAGATTTTTCTGCATGAATAAATACAGTATTACATGTGACCCCAATACCTTGCTTGCATATCTGAATCGTTTTCTGTTAGATTCTGCATCTAAGCATGCGACGCAGGCCTACTTTGACTGTTTGAGGGCAGAGGTCGAGCGGTTGGGCCTGGCGGTGTCAGTCATCAGCCCTGGTTACATCAGAACCAACCTGTCCATCAATGCAGTCACAGGGGACGGCTCGAATTATGGAGGTGAGCGCATGTTGATCTTGTCAACAATCTGAGTTATAAAAGATGTTTTGGAAAATGAGTATCATAAATATACAAATTTTAATATTATTCATACATTTAATTTTGTGTGTGTGTGTGTGTGTTCTTTTGGATCTGAAGTAATGGACAAAACCACAGCGAGGGGGTCGGATCCGGTGGACGTGGCACGTGCCGTTCTGAAAGCTGTCTGTCACAAACAGAAAGACGTTGTATTGGCTGGACTGCTGCCAACTGCAGCCATCTATCTGCGCACACTGTGGCCCGCACTCTACTTCAGACTGATGGCTTCACGTGCCATAAAAGAACACAGAGTGAAGGAGGAATAAGAGAAAACAGTATCTTTGCATCTTTCTTCGTCGAAGTTTTATGTCTAAAGGTAAATACTCATGGAATGTATTTAATAAATATTTAAAAATGGACTCAGTTGCTCGAATCACCCCTGATCTTTGAAAAACACAACAGTCTTTAGATAAGCAGAACACACGTTCATCATACAAGAACCAGATTGCATCTATTTAAATCACATTTCTGCTGGTCTTAAACAGGTTTAATTTGCCCTTCCACAAATTTATAGTCAAAAGTGTTACATGCACTGCAAAAAATGAATATCTTTGTCAGTATTATTGTCTTGTTTTTCAAGACATGTCTATATTACTGTTTTAGTTTTCAATACAAATATCTATATACAATAAACAAAACTGAGTGAGTTTATCTTTTTTTTTAAATTCTGTGGGGTATGAAAACTGGTTTTCCCTTTGAATTAAGTTGAAAAAAAGCTTTTTTTAGAACATTCATTCACTTCATTTTGATACATTTCTCAGAAAATATGATGACTTGTCATTTTTGAATCTATCTTGATTTTTGTTTGTGTAAAATTAATTGGAAATGGAGATTTTACATTTCATACATTTCATTTTCAAACTTTGAAGCTATAGCAATTCATCCTTAAATTTTTTTCAATTGGTCTTAAAAAGTCTTACATTTACCTTCATAAAACTCACAGAAGGCCCATTATGTTGTCCTGTATTAAGTAATTTGTTACTTTATTGTAGGGCTTGCATAGACTAGTCGAGTGATCGAGTACTTCAACCACTAGTCGGCGCTGTCGGAAACAATCGACTACTCGAGCATGCATTAACCATAATGCATGCACAGAGTTTGCAAATACGACGTGAATTTTACAGGTTTGCTTTGAAAAAAAAAATGCTTCTGAAAGTAATTTTCAGATGCAACGGGGGAAAAAACGGGATAAACACAAACATGAAACTTGTCAATAGAATAATCTGATATATAGCCTACAATTTAATAATATAGCCTAGTTTGATATATGAATAGGGTGTTCGTCAAAGATTCCCGTGTTTACAGCTCCATAAAATAACCCACTGGAAGCTCTGTAGTTTTGCTGTATAGGCCTATAGATAAAAATATTACAATTACAAACACACAACATTTTGAGTTCCTTCCATTTCTGAAAAAAAATTATGTAGGCCTAGTAATTGATGTTATAAATACACACGCCTAATCAAGACTGAAAAAAGCCATTAGTGAATGTAAACCAGATTTGGCCCAGACTCTGTTGCTATCTGTGAAGCCAAGCATAAGAATAGCCTACGAATGTAAGTTTGTTAACCCACAGTAACACATTTTAACAGATTAATCGCATATTTTCGTTTGCTGCATGCTTTTAAAAACACAATAGCATTTTTTTTTTTGAGGAAAATAAAAAAAGTTACGTCTCGTATAAGTTGCATTTTCAGAAATAATAACGGCAGGCCTAATAATGTTGTAATGTACCAACATTATGAACACTATAGGATAATTTAGTTCCCCTCACTTTACAACAAATCCTTTAAATTGAACCGTATCAGAACAGAATAAGAATGTAAAAATATATAATTCTAATGGATAGATATAATTGCAGTATATAATAATTAGCCTATTAGCCTTATTAGGTCAAATAGGCTTTGTAGTTCACGCGCGTTCCAGTATCGACGGAAAAATATCATAATGAGAAAAAGTATGCCGCAGTGGAGCGGGTCTCACGCCGAGCAGCACGGTGAACGCGAGGCGGCGGCGCGATCAAACAGCTGAAACATAGAATACACTACTCCCTCATTTCTGGTCATACAGTAAAGGCATAATTCGAAACTGCAAAGTGTTACCAGTTTGAAAATTCAAGAATAATAGCAAAGTTAATAAGAATTCTTTCTAAATGTAGTACCGTTCTTATTTCGCGCTGCATAACCTGAACGGAAATTTATTTATTTTTGCTAAGAACGAACCGAAATGAAAACATTTCGCTTTTAATCTGTGTATTTAACAGCCTGGGACACCTTCCCAGGGCAGTACCTTGCCTCACCGACTAAAATCAGGGCGCCCACTACGGAGACGGCACCAGAGGTGAGGGGGCACAGTGACCGAGGTGGCCGGGCCGGGCCCCCTCAGCCACCCCGAATGCAGATACGAATCATTTTGTGATTGTTACAGATACAAATACTGGCTGTTACATGAAAATTTAAATATGTAATGTCATAATTATAAAGTTTTGACAATTTACATATGTAATTGTTGCATTAGGCTATGAATTAATAAGCGTTTATTGATAAGAACTATTTCATGTCTTTTCATTTACAGTAGCATGAACCACGAGTTGTCGAGTAACTAGAGTATTTTTTAAATAAGAAATCGACTAGCAGAAATCAGTAGTCGTGCAACCCCTACTTTATTGATTACTTATAACCCCTAATTTATTATTAACTGACTTTTCCACTCCATGCACCCTATTAGACTCGGCGCATTTTCATTTCACCTTTTGCCTACAGTTATAAATCAAATCACATGTCTCTTTGTAGTTCCCGTTTGGTAATAACTGATTATCATCATAATGTTCAGGTGGCCCTTATTACAACAGGAAGTTGAAATGATCTGAACGGTTAATGATTTGTTTATGTTTTAATAAAGTTCTCACCTGCCTTCTGCCACAATTATATATTACTTGAAACATTTCCATGACAACAAAAAACAGTAAGAACACATGTGGAGCATCACTGCAAGGACCTCATGATAATCTGGTTATGGCAGATGCTTATGACTGGTTTTGATTTTTGGTAGAGATGCGCCTCACATATGAGGCTCTCAAGAAGAACCTGGGAAATGAATGTGGATGACGAAATGCTTGTGCTTTAGAGGAAAAGCTATTTCTAAACAGTGCAATAACTGACATTGCTTCAAGAAACATACCAGTGGGCCATGATGTTTGTCCAAATTAAAGCTGTCCATTTGCAACTTCCTTGCAACATTTTAGTATTGAAAATAAATAAATAAATAGTCTCCAAATAAGGTTGATACTGGAAACTCAGCAGACATTTCTGTGACAGCAATGTTATTTAAATGGTGTTCAAACAGTTAGTCTAAACACAAAGAAAACCACTGCCTCATTCAGTCCTTCTTTCCACCGGTTCACATACAGCTCTAAACTCCCAGATATGAAAAGGTGTCCATGTGCATGAAATATGTGGTATTTTGCCCGATTCTTCTTCCACAAGTTTGCCTTTTACGATGCCTTAAGATGAGTTTCACATTCTCAGTTTTAAGCCTAGTTTCCTCTTAAACCCAGTAAAACACATTAACACCATTTACAGTCAAATGCCTCACGCCTGAAAAGCCCAATTCCAGTTCCCTTAAAACCCTGCTCATATTTTATTAAAACCTAGCTGAATTTGATCTGTGACAAGCATATTTGAAAACAGATTTTTTTTTTTAAACGCAACATATGGACTCACCTTCTGACCTGAGATCATCACAGACATGAACTATAGAAGAATTTCCTCACATGATCTAGACATGAACTTGGTCTTTGTGTTTAAGCACTAATCTTAATTTATCTTAATTCCTAATGAATCTTGAATTAAGCATAATTTCTTTACATGGTGTCACCTTTTAGGACATTCTAAAACAAGCGTTTTTGATTAACCTGAACAATGTTTTAAAAGGCCAAAAAAAAAAAATGCAATTTTTAAGAATCACTGACACGAACCATGCATCTGACATGTCAAAACTACAAGAAGAACTAAGCTTTTCTATCTAGCTCCTGAATGTGAAGTGTTAACCAACTGCAGACAAGAGGACTGTTTAAAAAACATGTTTGACAAAACATCAATTTTGCAATTCTAGTGAGCAGAAAATTACACAAACACTTAAAGGGATAAATCACCCAAAAATGAAAATTCAGTCATTAATTACTCACCCTCATGTCATTCTAAACCCGTACGACCTTCGTTCAGCTTCGGAACACATATTAAGATATTTTGATTAAATCTGAGAGCTTTCTGACCCTCCATAGACAACAATGCAACGGACACATTCCCAGACCCAGAAAGGTAGTAAGGACAACTGCAAAATAGTTCATGTTACATTATTGGTTCAACCGTAATTTTATGAAGCTACGAGAATAATTCTCCAAATCACATATTTCAGCTTAGTAAAATTACGGTTGAACCACAGATGAACTAAAACTTTCACAAAGTTGTCTTATGCAAACTGTTAAGCAGAAATCTGAGAGCTTTCTGACCCTCCATAGACAACAATGCAACGGACACATTCCCAGACCCAGAAAGGTAGTAAGGACAACTGCAAAATAGTTCATGAACTACAGATGAACTAAAACTTTCACAAAGTTGTCTTATGCAAACTGTTAAGCAATTGTTATTGAATTAAACTGGTTTATCTGCTAATTCAAGCTATAGAAATAACAAAAAAAATAGTCTGGAACATAAGTAATTGATAAAACATTCAATATATGAGTGAACTATGCATTTCAGATGTTCCCATTTACTGCTCATCTTTTATATTTAACTTCATAAAAAGAACTGGATTTACACTAATCCATTTACTGCCACATTCAGTCCTGTGTTTCAAACACAGTTACAATCTCTCTGATTTGAAAAGGTTACCATGTGCATGAAATATACTCTATTTTCCTCTATATACCTCTAGTTTCCTGTAACAGCATATATGGGTCTAGATCAGGGGTGGCGAACGTCGGTCTTGGAGAGCCGCAGCCCTGCAGAGTTTTGCGTCAACCCTAATCAAACACACCTGAACAAGCTAATCAAGGTCTGAACGGTTATTAGGAAGCTACAGGCAGGTGAGTTTTAATTAGGGTTAGAGCTGAACTCTGCAGGGCTGCAGCTCTCCAGGACCGGAGTTCGCCACCGCTGGTCTAGATCATCACAAATTACCAAATATTAGGGGTGAAGTAAACTATCCATTTCAGATGAGTTCACATTTTCTGCTCATCTTTCATATTTACTTTTCATAACTTCATAAGAAGAACTGGATTCAAACTGATCCATTACAAACCACGGCTTGTAAAGCAAATCTGCGCGTGAGCTCTGCATGAAGGCTAAAACTCAGATGTGCGCCAAGAAAGAATCGGAGCCCTTGAGGTTCAAATAAAGGTGGTCAGAGATGCCAGTGAGGTTCAATCTCCTACTGTTTAATGAAAAGGTGATGCACCAAAGGCTAGGTACAGTAAAACTACACAGAGGGAGAAAAGAGAGGATTCAAAGGTCATTCTTAAAACATGATCCGTCCGTCTGTCCACCACACGTTCAGTCCGACAGGTCGCTGCCCGGGTGCGGAAGCTCCGTGTGGGTGGCAGGTGACGTTTGGGGAGGGCCGCCAGGACAAGGAAGGGGCTGGACAGGCGCAGGGAAGGAGCGGGAAGGGGGGCTCAAGTGCACTGGTGATATCACTTTTAAAGTACAGAGAAAAGGGGAAGATTCATTCAGAACTACAAGCTCCCCCCCAACCCTTCCTCTCATCCATCCATCCATCAATCTGACCAATCTTTAACCGATTGAAAGCAAAACGCTGAAAAAGCGTAACAGAGTGCGCCGCCTCCTTTTGTTTTTCCATCACTCTCTCCGTCGGTCCATCCATGTTTTATTTGGTGTGTGTGTGTGTGTGTATCTGCCAGTGTTGGGTGTTTAGTAGTGCTTCTCTCCTCCCTGCTGCGTGTTTCTGTGTGTGTGTGTGTACGCGTATGTCAGTATCTGTATGCGTGTGTGTGCATGTGCAATAGCGCTCATACGGCGTACAGTTCATAGATCTTCTTGGCACAGTACGCCAGGGCCGCCAACGCTATCGTGTTGTGCAGTCTCTTTCTGTGCACGTCGTCCCGTCGAACCAGAACCACCGGCGAGGAGGAGGTGAGCGTGTGCAGCGGCAGCCGCGAGAGCTTCTGACTGTCGTACTCCACCTGGTATTTGCAGCAGGGGTCGAACTGCCAGGAGATGCCGTAGAGCGTTGCGCAGGCCAGGCTCAGAGCGCCAGCGGGGAGCACCACGTAGCGGGAGTAGTCGGCGGGAAGAGCGAGCGGCGTCAGGAGGCACGCGGCCCCTGCCAGAACAGCGGTTTTGTGCAGGCAGTTTCCCACGGCCACCCAGCGGGCCGTCTCGTCTCCGATGCGCGTGGGTTCGATTACGATGTAGCGGTACTGCGCCTCCAGAGCCTGCTCCAGCTCGTACTCGAACTGCTCCTGTGCATTCTCACCGTTGTAGATCTCGTGGACGATGTAACACTCCGTGGCCGCCATCACTCCCCTGAAGAGAGCAATAGAAAATGAAAATTCGTCAATCGGAATTAATCCAATCCAGATTCTGAAAATTCTGTTTCTGAACCCTAAACGTTGCAATCTGATTGACATATTAATTTACATGCATCACATGTAATCGAAACAAAACCCAGTTGGCGCAATGAGAATTGGAGAAAACCAACCTGATATTTTCACAGAAGCTACGGAAAGTATTTTTAGCAAAAAAACTGACCATTTCGTTAGATAAAAAAAAAAACACACACGTTCATAAGATGTAAAACGAATGTAAACAGATGCATCATGGCATTAATTTGATTGAGAAAACTGTTGTATCAAAGCATTTATTTTTTCCTGTTTATCAGATTATTTCAGGTCTACACCAAAACCAGCGTAATAATGTCAATGGAGCTACCAAGAGTTGTTTTTTGCATCAAACCACTACTGGCTCTGCTCGCCCCTTTACCTAAATTCATTACTTCAGACTTATGTGCCCTCTAGAAGCTTGCGTTCTGCAAGTGAATGTCGCTTTATTGTGCCATCCCAAAGAAGCACAAAATCACACATGGACTTTCAAATTAACTGTTCCCTCCTGGTGGAATGACCTGCCCAACTCAATCCGGAGGAAAAATACAGTTTCTTCCAGTTGTCAGGACATTTGCGGCAAACACGAAAGTTGGTATAAAACCAATAAACCCCTGCTAACTGTACACATCTCCTTGAAACCCGCGGTGAAGCGCTATTTTAACTGATTCCTCTCGTGTCAATATGGGTAACACATACTGCAAAAAAAACATGAGTGATCAATGCTGAGACTTCAGATGTAACTGCCATAAAAACACATTTTTGCCGGTCTTTGCACTGCTAATCAGTTGAGGGACCCCAGAGTCAGTAAGCTAATCAAAACAACACATGAGCTCTATTCGAACAATATTTTCTAGTGTTTGCGGCTGTACAAAACTCCCAAAGACTTAGTATTTTAAGAATACTAAAATAACTTAAATTCTGCATAAAACTAAAAAATGTCACGTCTCGTTTTATGAAATAATGACTGGTTTTAATCTAACTGACCTCTCCCTGTTGACTGGGACACCGCGCCTCCTTCCCAGCGACGCCATCTTGAAAATGCAACGGCCTAGACTTGACGCAAAACCCGTCGCGGTGCACTGTGGGTAATGCAGTTCTATGCTCCTCCTCTATTGATTATGTTTAACGTTCTCGAAAGCTTAATAGAGACTACAAATCCCGTGAAACGGTTTAGTTGGGGACCCTACCACCTGAACAGAACGTGTAACGATATTAATATGTACTTTGTTTTGTTAAAGACAGTAGTTTGTAATACATGAAACACATTCTTTCGTACAACAGACCAATAATTGATTTTGACTATGGTTTAATCCGTCAGGCTATATCATTTAGGCTTGTGTTTTTGAATAGCGGAGGTGACCAATCGAAAGCAAGGACAACACTATGGGGCTTTTAATAGGACAAACCATTCTCAACGCGAATGCAAACGTTGCACAAAGAATGTGGTCTGACAAGATGATTTAACTGTTTTGTAGCGTGTCCAAAACTTTCGGTCATGTTGTGAACGTGGATGCGATCGACAAGGCACTCACCCATAATGTGGTCGGTTCTCGTTTATGCGGTGAGTCCCGTCCTCGTACGGCGCTCACGGAGCTGGTGCACAGGGGTGGAGGGGAGCCGTGCTCGGTAACACGTGCAGGCTTTGCGCTCTCTGTCTCCCCCAATAGTGATGGATTGCATAACATTGGAAACAATAACTTGATGTCTGCATGCATTAATATAAGTGAGGAAACAAAGTGAAATAAATTACAAATATTTGTAAGCGAGAGAACCATGGTAATTATAGTCAACTAAAAACTTAGTTGACTATAATTACCGTTACTTGAAATAAAATATAAATGTAAAAACTTGTTTTATTTAACCTATAGTTGCCAAGGCGTTGTTTTTATCTTGATGTATTAAAAAAATATTGAAATACAAAAAAACACACAATTATAATAAAAAGACATAAACATTTTTTAGATGACAAAAACAATAACTAAAACTTAAAATATAAAAATAAAGCTATAATTGTATCTCTATATGATACTTAAATGAAACTGAAGGGAACTAAAAACAAAGCTTTCTGGAATAATTTTTCCTAACCTCTTAATGTGTTCAAATTCCTTTAGAGTAAATTTAGATTTTACAGAAAAAATAAATATTGAATATTCATGAGAAAATATATTTTAAAAAATAGCATTAATTACAAAGTCACTGTAACTGTACTAGAAAAACCCAAATTGAGTACAATTCACTGTTCAGCTATTTAAAGGGACAGTTAATCAAAAAAAAGAAAAAGAAAATTGTCATTATTTACTCACCCTCATGTCATTTAAACCTGAATGACTTTTTGTTTCTTTTTATTTGTGAAAAAAATATAAATATATCAATTGTTCACCATTCAATAAAAGTCAGTGTTGTCTAGATCCCAACGTTCTTCAAAATATCTGTATCTTAACATTTGTGCTCCACAGAAAAATGTCATATGGGTTTGGAACAACGTAAGGGTGAATAAATGCACCGTTTATGAAATGCTAAATATGAATTATATATATATTCAAAAGTACACACAATGATAATGCTAAAATTATGACAATGATAACTCATGGACATAAACACTCATAAATCAAGTTTTATCTTACTTTTTTTTATTATTATTCAAAACCATGGATAGTAATATTAAAAGTACATAAGTGTGTAAAAACAGATGAATTTCAGGCATCTTTAGGCTTTATTACATCACAATTTGACATATCAGAGCCCAGTTGCTTTATTTAAAAAAAGACAGCCTTCATTATCATCACCAGGAATATCATGGTCATCAATGGTGTCAGCACAGAACATGGCATGATGGTCTGCTCTGTGCACTGCCTACCCTGCAAACAACCGATCTTGCTGAAGGCAGTTCATCAACTTTTAATAAGACCCCTGGGAATTTTGGGAGTAACTAACATACACACGCTCATATTCGGTTATTCAACGCACACACACGCATCCAACCACATGTAACAGAATCCCCTTTGCAGAGGTGCTTTATTGTTTTTATAAAGTGTGCATCCTGAGAGGTTCAGCCCTGCAAATATATGGGCAGGCGATTGTCTCCAGAGTCTGAGCTCTTCACTGGCCATAGTATACACAGATACACACATGCAAAAGCACAAGATCAGCCTTGAACATGCACAGAAGAAATAGTCGTTTCTGACAGGACGGTTAGATTGTGATGTCCCTAAAACGCCACGCCAGGCTGAGTGTGCACGTTCTGTGCATGTGGGAACACAAGTACACGTGTAACTCTCTCGTGAGCACCACTAAATCTGAAGGTGTAAGGCCAGAGAGGCATATGGAGTCTAACGTCACTCTTATGATCATATCAAACAGTCGATATTTTGAGTTCATAATAGGTGTCATAATCCCCTCACTTCTCTGGATTGGCTTGAAAGTCCGCTTGAGTCACTGGGAAACTAGCCCACCTCAATGTCCACACTCTTATCTGTCCTAAGAAAACGTTTCGTATTTTCAGATCTCTCCCCTTCTTAAATCGAACTCACTCGCAAACAAAAAATAAATCCCTTTCTTTTGTGGAGTTTCAAGACCAGTCAGACAGATTAGGGAATCCCAAAAGATACCTATCCCACCCAATCCCAAATCATCCTATTAGAATGGAGATCGTCCCCATCTCTGGCTCTCAGTGGAGGACGTGCTCCAAGTAATGGGGGTGAGGGTTTTCTTTGACGTATTTCTGGATGTACCAGCAGGTTAAATGGGCTTTTAGGTCCTCCTCTACCACAAAGTCCATTGCAGCCTAGCAAAACCAATCACAAACGATATTATTTAATGCACACCAACGAACAACATAACGTAATATCATGATGTACTGTATAAACCAGTTCACACTGTTCTTGAGTAACCTTCTACAACCTTGGCAAGGTGTTTGGCAATCTCTCGTCCTCGGTAAGCTTCAGGAACCTCGGTGTGCTGCAGATCCACGGTCTTCTTCCCCACATATTCATACAGCAGAACAGCCCTGTCATGGGAACCTTCAATAGAGATGCAAAAACATTAGTCAGAGGCGGACAGTAACTAAGTACATTTACTTGAGTATTGTACTTAAGTACACTTTTTGAGTATCTGTACTTTACTTGAGTATTATTTTTTCTGGGAACTTA
>NW_015505206.1:678881-687959 GCF_001515645.1 Sinocyclocheilus grahami | reverse complement strand
ATTTCACTGTCCACTCTGTTCAAATGTGGATGAATGGTTACACATAGATGTGTGCACTGTACACACACTGTCAGAGCTGTGTGAGATCACTACCATCCTGCTTTTGTGGGGGTGGGTAGGGGTGTTAATTTTTTCCCCCATAGGTTTTTAACATTCTAAAAGCTCTTTATTCCAAAGATACTACAAGCTAGTCAGTGTATTCAGTAGGTGTAATGTATTGCAAGTTGCTTCAAAGGTATTGCAAGTACTAGTATGTACAACAATAAAACAGTGCATTGACATAAAAAAGGAAATGTACTTTTGGTACTTAAGTACTTCTAAAAGCAAGTACTTCTGTACTTTTACTGAAGTAAAAATCTGTCTTTACAACTTTCCCTTGTAATGGAGTAATATTTGACCAGCAGTATCTGTACTTTCACTCAAGTAATGGAGTTGAGTACTTTGTCCGCCTCTGGTCAGCGTACAGTAAACAAAGTTATTCCTGACCGTGAAGAACTGCTCAGTCAAACAGGATGCATGTCTGTGCTTTGTTTTTCATTTTCACCGTCGTAAACGAGCGCTTTACGGGGAAATAGACGCATAGTGGTGGGCTGGGTTTATGTCTCTATGTTATCGTCATTTATGTGAATGCAAACCCTTTATTTTCATGTGAAACCCTGCGAGTAATAAGCGCAAGTCTGTTCCTGCTCCTCCGCTGTTGCTACAGAATGACATAAACGTGTCGCTATGAGTTTGCTTTATCCACCTTTTTCTTGTCGTAAACATGGGCGCGGCCATTTGGAAAATATATGGGTATGGCTTCCGGTTTCATCTGCGTCCACTCCGTCCAGCTATTTTTAGCTGAGCAAAA
Organism: Sinocyclocheilus grahami; assembly: GCF_001515645.1. Taxonomy (NCBI): domain Eukaryota; kingdom Metazoa; phylum Chordata; class Actinopteri; order Cypriniformes; family Cyprinidae; genus Sinocyclocheilus; species Sinocyclocheilus grahami. The sequence continues at coordinate 687,109 of NW_015505206.1, read as the reverse complement.
CAGTTCGTTTTGCTGCTTGATATTGAAAGTTGGTGTGTCTTATATTATTTTAATGTATTATCTGAAATTATGAACACACTGGTTTGTAGTGCAAACAGTTTTACCGTTTACTGCACGTTGTTATTCTCCTCGTTATTTACCTATAGCGGCTAATGAACCGGAAGTCTCACCCATAGGCTTACTTCCTCGTTGAAGAAAAAGGTGGATACCGAGAGAAAGATGATGGAACAGGAAGTAGCCTAAAACAACGTCTGGATGGGATGGCTAGCGGGTAAGCTAGCAACATAGTTACCGATTCACACAGAGAAGAAAACAAAGCTTGCGTCAAAGCAACCGCACGAACTGTGACTGGTGACAGGCGAGGTTTACTGCAGCTCAAAACAAAGCTAATAATTGCTGCATGCGTCGGATGAATCCGACACATTGAGCGCTTGTTAAAAGACCTACAACGCAGAAATATAAAGAATAAGCTGATGGCGGGGAAAAACAGTTCCACTCGTTCCAGCAAAAGAACTAGTTAATATGTCATATTGCATCATATTGCACTGGCCTGGGATCAAAGCATGTAACGATATCTTCAAGGTAATGCGTACTATACAAGTAGAACGGATTTTATTAGATAACGTGTTTACCATGTTGAGAAGCGAAATATAATAAACAAAAGGCACATTTTGCAGGCGAGCGCACGGTGGCTTGTCCCCTTCCCCTCGCGACCACCATCTCGTTATATCTGACGCATTACTGACCGTTCAGTCGGATGCTGAATTGTCGTCTTTTCTTGTCGTGCTCCACTCGGAGAGGAGTGTTGATGTCCAGGACGACGTTCATCTGTGCAGCCTGGGCCATAACGCCTGTGGGTCTGCTGTGTGTCAGTGAGCCACGGCTGATCCAGCGGCGATGAGAGGCGCATTCATGCCTCGCCGAGGTGAAGACGAGCATCCGATCCTGAGAAAACATGCCATCCGCGGAAATCAGCTGTGAAGTCACGTGCTCGCCGCCGGCCAATCAGGACAGGCGCGTTGTTTTGACACGCGCGGTCTCTTTAAAAAGAGCTAGATGCGGCCGCCAGGTGGAGACACATGTTTGCTGTTCAGTTTTTCTTTATTAGCGATATTTTATAAGGCATGTTGGGAACTTATTATATAATCGAGTACAATATATTACAAAGGTATTTTAGAAAAAAAAAATAGAAGGTTGTTTTCTATATTCTTGTGTACTGCCTAACCAAAATCAAAATATGGTGATGTATTTAGTTAGATCATTTCTTTTTAGCTGTACTTTATCCTTAAACAGGCCTAATGTAAGAGTGATATAAATGCTAATTTAAAATGAAATAATCAATTAGTTGAATCTCTCTCTCTATGATTTTGTGATGATGTTACAGTTAAAGTTTTGCATCAAAACTCAGTTAGAGGACAAAAGATCTCAAGGATCTCAAGTTTTGTCTCTCTCTCTCTCTCTCTCTCTCTTCAGTGGCGAAACATACATTATAGCAGTTAACGCTTTTATTTCAGTCCTGAATCCAACTGTGCAAAGATGAATGCCCTTTTTGTACTGACAGAGAGACCGTTTTTCACGGTTTCATGCGTTGTGAGAGATTGAGATCTGTTTACAATGATTGTGTTTATTGTTGGATTTAAGTATTGTAAAAACAAAAAGAGGAAAGGACGCTTGTTAAACTTCATTTTAGAACAAGCAAAAATGGCGATATATATTAGTAGAAGGTACAAAATCCTCTATGATACAAACTGTCAAGTTGAACTGCTTTTTAAAGGGCCTATAAAAGCAAGGGTAAGGAATGGTTTTGTTTTGTTTTTATCTATGAAGGAGTTGGATAAGTTTGAAGACATTTGAAGTGCAGAAAATTAGTTGTGAGTAAATGGCTTTATATCCATGCTGGTGAGGTCCAGAGATCTCAGATCCATAATCTCAATTCCAAAGTTCACAGACTTTGCATAAGAGAAAGGAACAAACACAAAACCAAACACAAATTCTTCTAATCACAGGTTAAAAACTACAGCACATCCTGCCAACAGAGGATGGCTTCAAGTTTACTAATAAAAACTATAGCATACAATACGCACAGTATTTCAACGGCAAATACTAACCATTTGAAGTTATTTCTCATTAGTAAGATGATCATTTTAGTGAATCACTTTAGCATTTTCACATAAATAATCACCTATAGCACCTCTCAGATTTGCATCTTTAAAACTACAAAAAGAACAATATTTGAATTTATGTGTGAATGACAGTACAATACAGAAATTGGTCTTAAGCATGATAATAATAATAATAATATAAATAAAAAGAAAACTATGAAATTATACATTTGTGTTAAGAGCATTACATGATTCATTTATTTGGAAATGTTGCCATTTTAAAAACTGATATCAGGTTGTGGGACGTATTGTGTCTCATGTCAACCAATATCAGTAAGTCGATTCACAGAAGGAGTTTTTAACTTTTAGACTTGTTTATCTATATTTATGATGATGCAACTCGCCTCTTTTCACCTTAAGCTCGCCTCTGCGTAGTGTCAACCTATAACAGAAGAATACAGAGAAATATGACTTTACATTTACCAAACTATAGCCTACTCACAAATGTTTCCATTAAGCGAGAACAGTCTCGTTAGCAGTGAGCGTTCACAAAATCTGCTGTTAAACGATATAGCCGACTGTAACAGAAGTTAGACGACAGCGTGATTATTTTTTGTCTCGCTCTAATGGCTTGTAATCAAAAGCAGTTACGCGGCATATTTCTGTGACCTTGGTTTCACTTTACATGCATTAGAGAACAGATGATGCAACAGAAGCACCTGGTTTTTCGTGCATTTCGATACTCGGCTCAAGGTAAAGTTTTAAAGTTAAGCAGAATAATTAAATAGCAAATTAATTTCAAATTTGACAAAAAGTATGTAATGTATAAGGTAATGACACCAGAAAACCCACAGCATATAAACAGCCAACAAGGACAGGGCTTGGAATAGCCTAATTGTCAGGTAAAACAGCAGAATACCTTGAGCAGGACGTCCAGTTTAGAGGTTCATCACTACTGATCGCTGCCTCCTGCTCCTGCCTGGCTTCTCAAAAGTGCTGGAGATTTACGGTCCGACCCTGTCTTATGGAGCCACAGTGACACGCATCGGATGGGCCCCGCCTCTCATCCGTCACTGCATCCACTGACAACCTCAGCAACGCGCTACTGTACAGATCATCTACAGCTAGAGCTTTTACAGATAAAATACCATACTAATCTAATAAAGGTAAACAAATTGGTCAAAACTGCACTGAAATGTTGCAATGTAGCCTATTTATTTGTACATATTTATTGTACATTCTGTAGGCTACTTCCATAAGAGCGTGAGAATGAGATGAGGGGTTTTTCAAATGTTTTTGCTTTATGTACATATGCACTTTGTTGCATTAGTATATTTACACGTCACTCGCATTAATAAAAATATAGCCTACAAAAGCACATAAAAAAATTTACGGCAACAATGTGCTGCTATAGCGCAGTAGGCTATTGGATGGTTCATCATACACACAAATAAATAAATAAATGCACATTCTGTTATTTATGACTAAACTATAACTGAGAATTTTAAATGGTTTTTAATGGGGGTATAATTTAATCCAAGGTGAGTGCAGTTTGTATTCAGAATCACTACCGTGTTTAGTCTTGTAAGAACATTCCGTACGTTATAGTTTCTTCTGTAGAGAAATGCTAATGACAGCCTGTTAAAAAAGGCTATTTTGGGAGGAGTGGAAAAGGGAGCTGGTTTGTCATTATCACCATCCCTAAACAGGAAAGTCTTGATAGCCTACTTGATGGAATTCATGTTAGCCTATCTAGAATACTCTACATTCAAATGAACTCTTCTGCAGGTCTATTGGGCAGAGGATACAAAATGAGACTACTGATTTATTCCGAGAGCATAAGGGCATCTGTTAATCAGTTGTAACTCTATACAGATAACGATATCAAATCTGTGACAATGTGAAGAAAAACACTGAATGCAAGTGTCCTTTGTTTCATTTTCATCACCAGAGTTCAATGAGTTCAGGACACTCACTGATGTATTATTTCTGCATTCAACACACACACAAGAGTGTATTATTTTTATTTCAAGCTAACCTTTTTATATTAAAAATATTTAATTGTTTCACATTTAAAAGTGCTTGCCTAATTTTTTTTTCTTTTTCAAATCAGTGCAAGACTAAAACAAAAGGCACTTGCATATAACTTTATCTAATCTTTACAAAACAAGGTCAAAGGTATAAAGAGATTGAGGTCATACTCACAAAACAGGCCCTCTCTAGTCATTAAAAATGCCCCACTTTCCATACTGCTTTTAGTCTCCCCCAAACACAATTACAATGCACACATACACAAATTCAGACAAGCGAGTTGTGCTTGTGGCTAATTCAATTTTACTTCTTTAAAGTTAGCAGAAAGTGTTAAATGAACAATATAAAAAAGGACCAACATTAATGCAAGTCCATCATGGTGTCTCAAAAACAGGAAAACAATACAAAACAGATCTCAACGAAGGTCAGATGTTTCTGTACCAGACACAACGCTTAAAATTATACACTGCTGAAGTCGAGAGGGTAGAGAAGTTGAAAGACTAGCTGAGAAGAGATTTGAGTAAAAACACCTCACAAGAATAAACATTATTATGGTCTGCTTATTTTTCTTATCTAGCAAGGTTTTATTAGAAAGTGCATTCCATCAGCTGATGGAGAATGGAGAGAATCAGACAAGTAGCCCAAAACACACGGCGTAAAAAAAAAAGAAAAAAAAAAAGCATATGATTGACAGCCACCTGAACCAATAAGAGTACTTCTCAGGTGAGGAGGGCGGGGCATGAAGGCAAAACACAACTTCATACGGGACAAACTACAGTTCTCTGACGTATAACAAAGAATCCCGACCAAATCCCCTTGCAATTCTCCCCATTTTCCAACAGCCAGCCATCTTTCACATGTCAGACACATGATAAACAATTCTTTGTCAGTTGCGCAAACCTCTTACTTGGGAGTAAAGTGCAGAGGACAGATGCCTTTGTCTAATGAGAGTGAACAAAAATAATTCACAATCAATCAATCAATCAGCCGAGTCTGATTGACTCAAGACTTTCAATCACTTTATCTGTGCTGCTCCTAATGTCACTATTTAACACTCACTCACACACTCATCATCTGCATGATGAAGAATCAGGAAAAGACAGAGCAACTAAAAAGCAGCTTCTGATACCAGCACCACAGTCATAAGATCAGTCAAAGACACACACACACACACACACACACACACACAAAGCTACACGGGCAGCAGGACTTAAACATGTGGTGTCTAATGTTATTACAGAGAACATCTGGGAGTGTTTAACCACAAGAGTTTAAATGTGTCCGCTACAAGGTTAGACTTGAAGAACCAGCTGGAGGATATGGGAAAACATCAGAAAGACTCTAAAATGGAACATAGAGAACAACTAATACGCTACAATAACAAATCTTCAATAAACCCAATTGAATTAAGAGAAACAAGGGCAACTATTCTTCAAGTCTATAAAGTCTTTAGAATAGTTGAAAGGAACAGTTCACCCAAATTTGTTTTTCATCATTTACTCACCCTCATGTCATTCCAAACCTGTATAAGTTTCTTTCTTATGTTAAACACAAAAGAAGATATTTTGAAGAATTTTGAAGAACTAAAAAGTTGTTGGTCCCCATTGACTTCAGAAGGAAAAGAAATACTATGGAAGTCAATGGGAACCATCAACTGTTTGATTACCAGCAATCTTCAAAATATCTTTTACGTTCAACATAAGAAAGAAACACAAACAGGTTTGGAACAACATGAGGACAATGATGGGCAATTGTGATGAGAAAATTTTTTTTTTAGGGTGAACTATCCCTTCAAGTCTTTTCAACAACACTAAATAAACAAATTAACCTTTTTTAACAGAACTGTTCTACTCTTGTAGTATAAACTTTTTTTTAGCATTAAACATACATCATAAAATATTTTACAACTGCTTTTAATTTATATGTTTTTGGCATACAAAAACCATACTATAACCATATTTTAATTTAGTAAAAACTAAATGGGTTTATGATGTTATATTAAACAAATAATGCTCCAATACATTTCCAACATGTTTGTGCTGGTCTGGTGAAAGTTTAAAAAGTTTAAAATGTTAGTATTTTTCTCACACACTTATTTGACTTCAGAAGACAGATTCATCAACTGGGGTCATATGGATTACCACTATGTTAGTTTTGTGTAATTTAACTTAAAAACTTTAACCCACTTTTGACCCATACACTTGCATTATATGGACTTGTAGAGATGGCTTATATTTCTAAATACCTCAGTTTGTGTTGCACAGAATAAAGTAAGATTGTTGTGAAATGTTCTGCTTGAAAAGTGTGCTTGTTGCAAATTTCATTTGAATTATCTAAAGCAACAGCATTTAGATATTTAAGTGTGTCTAAATGTTTTTTGGGGCCACTGTAAATTCGAAAAATTATTATTAATGGTAAAAATCCCAAATGTGTGTGAAAGATTAAAAAAAAAACAGACAATCTATTCATTCACCACTGGGGTCAACTCACCTGTGTGTGTCTTCATGTGCTCGTCGAAATACTGTTTCATGTTGAAGTCTTTGCCACACCACTGGCACATAAACTGCTTGTGTCCTATATGGATGCTCATATGAGACCGCAGCTGGTATTTGTACTGGAACCTCTCGTCGCAGTTCTGCACACACACACACACAAACAGAAATAGACAGCGTGTGGGTGGATGCTGTTTCAGCCTCACTTCAAATCAGGGCCAGATTGAAGCAATCCCAACTTTGTAATGCGAACATAATAACCTGTCATTACGGTTCATAAGCCTGTCATTGACATACTATTTATAGGAATCAGGCCAATCCCACTCATTCAGACTCTCTCACACTGCACCCTTAAGTGAAGCCAGTGAGCCCCACCCTGACCACCCTTACAGAGCGTTAACCCCCGATGCATTTCTAAGGAAAAGACGCCTCAACGAACAGCTGAGGGAAAAACCAAAAGACAATATTAGAGATGCAAAATTAATCTACACCGTGCGAACTGACTCCGACACTGGTCTTAACAGTGATGACGAGACAAGTTTCCACTGACAAGCAGTTCGTCCATCCACACTAGAGCTGCTTTTTTCACTTAAATATTTGCAAACATTTTATTACATTTGAATTCTAATAATTTCAGTCAGAAGGAAAAGATCAGTGAACACAAGATTTCTATACCAACAGTCCACAAGAGGGCGCCATAAATAGAAATTAAAGGGGTCATATCCTCCTGACTACCAGCTATGGAGTTTTGTCTTTTGTAGAGGACATAATGTTTTAGTGATTTCTCTGAGACATTACATGTCACAGTTTTATCTGGATGTCCTGTACAGAGCACATTCAGGGCTTTTCAGAGATACCAAATGATTGGATGTTTCACCATGACCACTCCCTCTCCTTGGTCTTTAAAAATGGCTGACATTCATTTAGTGATCAAATGTAACACCCTAATGGAAATATGATATTTTGTAATTATTTAAATCTGACTAATTTTCTAATTGTTTGCCATAAATCAACATCTCAGGAAAATGATATGGGGTTTAAAATCAAAATATGACCTTCTATTATAAAACAAGATGTCGATTTCATACATGTCCACTGTAGAGGACACCAGGACTTAAAGCACGTTTATTACACATTTTGGGAGACACAACAAATGAATAGAGAAAAAAATATGTATCAATATTCCTATTAAATATTAGATATTATTATGAAAATCTTGCTAATTATTACTCCCATGATTGCACTTATTTGTTCACTTTATGTTGCCCCAAAAACACATTAATATGCAAATTAGTTTATAGTTTCAGTTTATAGATACATTGTATATAATGGAAAAACTTGTTTATGGCCATTTTACACACATTTTGCATAAAGAAAAATGTTTTTTAAAAATATCTTTCATAATATAGTTAAGAATCGTCTTTATATAAAGTTTGGTATAAAAAATTAAAATTAATTTGTGATTAAAACAAAAATCCCACTCTTTTTGCCTTTTCATGTCAATTCATGTCTTTATTTTTTCTTAAAAAACAGGACTTTTTAAAGTCCCGATGTCCTCTACAGAAGACATGGCATAACATATGAATAAAATATAATTTTTCAA
>NW_015505206.1:663833-678781 GCF_001515645.1 Sinocyclocheilus grahami | reverse complement strand
GTTTTTTCCTGGTAGTCAGGAGGATATGATACGATTTCAACTTTTCCTTTCTCTTTGGAGTGTTACAAGCTCTTGGTGCATAAAGAAGATCTGTAAAGTTGCAAAGACTAAAGTCTCAAATCCAAAGAGATATTCTTTATAAAAGTTCAGTCCGCCACACCCCCCTAAAACGGCTCGTTTAAACACGCCCCCACATGTCTACGTCACTGTGTGGGAAGATTTGCATAACGCCGCCCAAATGTTCACACAAAGAAAGAAGGCCTAACTTTTATTCTCGCTGTAGTATTGTTGCTGCCGCCATGTCGTGAAGGCGCTGTGTTTCGTTGTGAAAGCGAAACTACTTTGTTTGGTCTTCCAAAAGAGGACAATATCCGCTTCGTCATGCCTGGAGCTGATCCGTGCTGGTCGCTGAGGAAATACTACAACTTTGCGCTGTGGATCGCCGGATCAGCTTTCACCGTGGACGAAGCGGAGTCCAGCCCGGGGTCGTCACATGTGGTTGCCACAAGCCCGCCGGACGCTCCTTCGTCGAATCTGCCGGCCACGCCGTTTTTAAGCCCGCCACCTCTGCTCACTCTAGCCCTCCGGCCGTTCCTCACTCTAGTCCCCGGCCTCTGCTCTCTCTAGGCCACCGTGTGTGACGCTGTGTGTTTCGTTGTGAAAGCGAAACTACTTTGTTTGGCCTTCCAAAAGAGGACACGACTAGAAATCAGTGGTTAAGTTGCATTTACAACACTGTTCCAGAACAGTTCAACCCAAATATTCAGATGTGTGCAGTGCATTTTATGGAGGACTGTTTCCCGATCCTGGGAGAGTAGACTACAATGCCGGCTGTTCTGACTCACAGACTGTAAGTACATTTTTTTATATTTAAAGAATTTGCCACTGATGATTCAAACGCGAGTTTTGAGCAGTGTAGAGTAGCGCTTATTGTTTGTAATTTCTCCGATCACAAATGCAGACAGGGTTTTATGTTACGCTCCGGCCTGACAGGGCATCACAGTGTGTTAAGGGGCGTAACATTTCCGTCACACGCTTGAGGTACTCGGCCAATCACAGCGCACTGGATAGCTGGCCAATCAGAGCACACCTCGCTTTTCAGACGATGAGCTTTGTAAAAATCTATGCATTTCAGAAAGGCGGGGCATAGAGGAGAAACAATAATGTACAGTATGTGGAAAATAATGTTTTTTTAACCTTAAACCGCATAAACACATTTCATTACACCAAATACACAAAATAATGTTCTTTATAGCAACATCATATGACCCCTTTAAACAACGTATCATTGTTTGAAGAACTTTTTTTTTTAACTAAAAGCACATAGAATTAGTGAAAACTTTTAAATTGATGAGGTAAAACAGTTTTTGTATTTTGACAAAAATATTCTTTACATTTAGTCTATATTTTGTCACACCATACTCATTGTGAAGAAAATAACATTCATCTGGTTACAAAAATTATTTTTCTCCATTGATGACCTTAGCTGTGTATTTTGTGTATTTAATCAGCGAAACTACCACTGAAATAAATGGGAATGTTAACGGATAGTTTTCTATCCTAACACTGGTGAGGGCAGTGTCAAAAATACAGAGAAATTAGTGTCAAACGAGTCATTCATGCTGAAATAACTGATATCCCAATGCTAAAAGGAAAAAGTGAGCTTAAAAAAAGGAAATGCATTTTCTGTTGTGTATTTACACACAAGCACACAGAGGTTGACAAACAGCACTTTCAGAATAGCTCTAGTCTAATGGCAACACTGCTGACATAAATGAGCCAAAAGGCGTCAGTAAACAAACGTAACAAACAAAATGCTATGAACAGTAATAAGCAAATCTTTATTCACTCCCTTATTCAAATATACAGAAATACAGTGTTGTTTGTGCATGTCAACATCCTGCCGTGGATGTGGCATTTTACAGCATATGCCAAAAACAAATTAAAGCTGTAAATATGGGCCAGCTGGAAACGCACACATTTATGAATAAAATTATCATTTTAATATTATTTGCTTAATACTCTTTGACTTTTGGAATGTATTTTAGAAAACAGTCAAAGCCACAAATAAATGGGGGTTCAATTTGGGGAAACCATGGTGCCAACACAGGGGGATATAAATACTGTACCAAATTCAACAGCCTAGACGTGTGCCAATTTAAGGAAAAGGAGGACTTTCCAGAGGAAGAAAAAGGGTTTATGTGGAGCAGTGGTTTGTAACAGGTTTTGGTTCAGGCCCCAGACTTTACACTGGACATCAAACAAGGATTCAACCTGTACCAACCTTGTAACCAGTATTATATCTTCCTTTACCTTGTGTAATCATTTTTTTTATTGATAATTTTGTAATTTATGGTTTCTAGGATAAGCAGCTCACTTAATCAGTCTATGATCTGTATGTCTATTAACATTAACACATAACAAATGCATGATTTATGTATTTGCATTGTACTTTATGGATTTCCCTTTTTTTCGCGACATCAAACCAGACCACTTGCGTATTGTGTCATACAATGTGTTCATACCTCACAACGGAAGGGCTTCTCTCCTGAATGCTGCAGTGAATGCACTTTCAGTGACATGCTGCGCTTAAAAGACTTTCCACAGGTTTCACAGGTAAACGGCATGTCCTTTGTGTGAGCTAGAGACAAACAGAAGACCTGTTGTATTAGGCATACATGCAGTATCTCACAGAAGTGAGTACACCCCTCACATTTTTGTAAATATTTTATTATATCTTTCACGTGACAACACTGAAGAAATGACACTTTGCTACAATGTAAAGTAGTGAGTTTCACATGCATTTTGTGGCTGTATAGACATTTAAAAATATATATCTTGATATAAAGGGATTACTCGCGCAGTGCATAAGTGTGTCTGTGCACGTTTACTGTACGTACCAACCATGTGCTTACGGACATGAGCCATGGTGTAGAATTTCTTCTCACAAATCTCACAGGCAAATTTCTTCTCGGCAAAGCCATGGACAATCTTAATATGCTCGTGGAGGGACCACAGCTTCTTAAAAGACTTACTACATGACACACACTGGGGCACAAAAAACAGAGACACTGTTATACAGTACAAGAATAACATATTTAGTGGTATATCAACTCTCAGACCCCTTTTCTGAGTCTCAATGGCCCTCGAAGCATGAAGTCTCCCTCTGCTGGTCAGGACTGATTTTAACACATTCCTAACCTTTAATGTACTTCATATTTCAAATCAGATCTAAGATGTATGCTTCCGTTATCAATTTATTTGAGAATTATATCATTTGGCTGATATTGGACATTCAATTGCACGTGAGTTTCACCTGTTTTTACCTTTGCCATCACCAAACAAATACCTTTGCCACTGAAAACAGTAATAATTTAATAACACTGCTAAATGTAATCTTTAGCAAATTAATATAAAAATCATTTTAAAAATATGCATCCTTCATACTGTGTACATTATTAAGTAGTAATCCCTAAATTCAATGCCTAATTTATTATTTAACATTTTGTTTTTAGTTGTTTTTTTTAAATCTACACTTTCTGCATTTAGCAGAATATTCTATCCAAATCTACTAACAATAAAGGAACAATCTAATGCTTTGTTGGTATTTTACATTACATAATTGAAATATTGGTCAATTATGTTATCAGCCATAACATGAAAACAATTATTGGCATAAGCAAGAATTTTAATATCAGTGCATCCCTAATTACAATAATCCTTATTGAAGAACAAAGTCATATACTTTCAATTTTACTTAAGCATTTAATATGGAAAAGAAAATGCAACTTTTTTGCAACCTTTTTTTTTTACAGCTTTTTAGCTCTAGCCAATGTTAATTTAATATTATATTTTGTGTCGCACATACACTATCATTCATATGTTTGGGGTTGGTAAGATTTTTTTAATGCTTTTGAAAACTAAGTCTTATGCTCACCATGGCTTCATTTATTTGACCAAAAATACTATAAAAACATTAATACTGTGAAATATTATTACAATTTGAAAACATACATTTATTCTTGTGATGACAATACTGAAATTGCAGCCTTTCAAAAAAACATGGCAGTAAATTTCAGAACTCAAAACTCTCATTAGTCTAAAAACAGCGTATATTGAAGGCAGTTTGCCAAACCCACAGCTTGTGGAATGTGCCACTATGCTATGATGTGATAGTGTGGATAAACCCCACCTCCACAGAGGAAGATCAATGCCTGCTTCTACATCACTGATTTAGCCCCGCCCACTGATTCACGCATGAAGCGTTAACGAGAGAGGCAAACACAGGTCTAGCAGAAGGCAAACGATAACATTTATTTGATGGACTTTATTTTTAATGAAGTTCCAGAGCGCAACAGTACGAACTTTTGTTCACTTTATTTTACAGTGGAATTGTTTACAAACAAGGCACAATTCGGCAGGATTTTCAGAAAGACTGAAACTAAAAGATGATGCTGTGCCATGATCACTATTGCCTTGTCTCTTCTTACAGTTCATTTGATATGCACTTATGCAGTTATTTATGCAATTTTGACCTAAATCACAGCAGCGTCCATCTATAAGGAAAGTACACTGTCAAACACACAAGTATTAGCCAATCACAGCAGTGGGCGTTTACTTCCGAGTCTACAATCCGCCATGTCTATTCAAATGGAGTGTTCAGATGAGGGGGTTAAAAACAGGACAGAAAATATCCTATAATCTCTAAATTATGTTTTTGATGTAAATATCCTGATAACATTATAAGTGAACCTCAGAGAACAGTACAAAATAATAAAAAAAGTTTATGACCCCTTTAAATATGGTCTCTGCTTGGACTAATGTCTATTAACAATACTTGTACTTCACCAAGCATGTGGCTTTTCAATACAAGTTTGGGAAGATGCTCTCACCTGGATATTCTTCTCACAGTCTGTCTGCTGGTGAAGAGCCAGTTCACTCTCCAGCACGAACTTCTTCCCGCACTTGTCGCAGATCTGCATGCGTCTGTGCGTCACATTCATGTGCTTCTCCAGGTACCAGCGGGTGTTGAACACACGTGGACATTTTTCACACGCTAGTGTCTCTTTCTCCTCACCCTCTCCCTTGGCCCCTCCTCCTCCTCTTCCCGCGTTTGTTGCTCCTGAGGTGGAGGAGGTGGAGCCTTTGGGCTCCTTGCCAGGTCTACGCTTTTGGGGCGGGCCCTCTGCATTCTTCCTCCGCCCCCTGGTCGTAACGCTGGCAGTCGCAGTGGTTACACTCCCAGTTGATGAAGGGGCTACGCGGCGACTCTTTCGCTGTGGCGGAGCAGCAGCTCGACCCCTGAGCGTCCGTTGCACTCTTGTTCGCCGACTGTTGTTTTCTTCTTCCTCATCATCTTGATCCTCCTCATCCAGATCCTCCTCAGCACTGTAGTCATCTTCCTCCTCCTCTTCTTCCTCCTCCTCCTCTTCTTCCTCCTCCTCCTCCTCTTCTTCCTCCTCCTCACTATTGCTCTTGTCGTCTCCTGCGGTGTTTGCATTTGCTGCGTCGTCTCCTTTGGACACATGCAGGGTCTGGTTATTGAGGTTGACCTCTACGATGATCTGTCCTCGTTTGAATTCGTCCTCCGCCCCGGCTCCCTCTTCGGCTTCAGAATCTTCTGACGTCCCACAGTCTCCGCTCTTCGTCACAGCTGCTCCGGACCCCTCCCGGTAAAATGGTTGAGTCGGGGCAGGATGGGGATTTAGGTCTGAAGGCATCTGTGAATCGGGCACCGTAGCCATCGTGTTTTCAATGACCACTGAGTACGGTTTGGCCGCAGTTTCTCGCTTGTACAGCTTTGCTGACAGCTCGGCATCAGGAGCAGAGGTGTTGTGTAAGTACGTTTGGATTTGCCCCTCCTCTTGGGACATCGTCTCCGGGCTGGACACCTCCTCCTTCAGTGTCTGGCAGGACTTCATCAGCAGCCGATCGCTTGGCTAAATCGGAGTGTTTCCCTCTTTATGTTTGAGAATAACTACTGTTTCCTGTCAAGGACGATACAGGAGGCAATGTACCCCTCCTCTCGAATGAATGAGAGGAGGGCAAGAGAGTGTAAAGGAGGAGAGATGAAGAGAGACACCTTAGCCTAGCCCAAACCGAGCCTCCATTACTTTCACTAGGGCATGAAAGAGAAAGAAAAGTGTAAGAGAAAAGTGAGACAGGAAGACAAAGAAAATGAATAAGACAAATGTTTTAGAGCTGCATTATTAATTGAACTAAAACCAAAGTTGAGATATGGCTTAGTGTGACTCTCAAATTACAAAGGATGTGATTTAACTGAATGAATAAATGCAATGCGTTTTTCCAGAGTGAAGCGCGGCACTGCATTCTTTTACACACGAGCAGCTCATGATCTGGGGATTTAAGTGTCTCAGAGTGGCTTGTTTCAAATCTTTGCATCTGCTCTGTGTTCAGAAGCTTATAAAGTGCATTAGAAAACACAATATACACTAATAATCTTTCCAAACTTGGAATGAAAAGAGCTTATAAAGCGGTTGCCGTCAACAAAAAAAGATAAGCTTTATTGTCTCCATACAGTTTTCCACCAAGATAAGCTTGCTGGTTTAACATGTAAAAATTAAGAAATTAAGATATTATTGCAATTTTACAGTTGTACTGAAAAGAATTAGACATTTTCTTAACTCTTTCCCTGCCTAATTTTCCAGGTTTCCCCATTACACGCTAGGGGGCGATATTACACATCTCCTGAATAAGTCTAGAAAGTCCCGATCAAAAACACAGACCAGGAAGATGCAGAAACGAGCTATCTCATATGTAAGCATATGCATATGAAATATAATGCCATCATCAACACTAACGTTAGAGTGAAATGTCGATCCAGGAAGTGGTAAAGGCCTGTGCAAGCTTTGTGAGTGCTGATGGAAGCCATCTACTGCATCTTTGCTTTGAAAATATTACTGAATATGATCCAGATGTAGTATTTGGTAAAAATGTGATTCTCAGCTTTTTGCTCAAAATGTTGCTTTTTTTAATGAAATCTACCTACATTCAAGGTCAAGGTCAGTTTATTTATATAGCACATTTAAAAACAGCTAGTGTATGCCAAAGTGCTGTACATATACAAATAAAGTAAATATAGAGATTAAGAGAATAAAAAGAAATGACTCAAAAACACATAATCAATACAAAACACATTAACATACACAAACATACATTTCATCCAAAAGCCAAGGAATACAGATAAGTCTTCAGGCGGGATTTAAAAACAGGAAGGGAAGGCGCAGATCTAATGTCCAGAGGTATGCTGTTCCATAGTTGAGGACCGGCTACAGAAAAAGCCCGATCCCCCTTAAATTTCAAACGAGAGCGAGGTATATGCAAGAAAAGTTTATCAGAGGATCTGAGAGAGCGAGAGGATTGCTGATAGCGGAGAAGTTCGGACAAGTATGATGGGGCTAGATCATTTAACGCTTTATACACAAATAATTAAAATTCAAGTGTTGATTAAAAAAAACAATGCTTGAAGCTAGAATAAAACAGGTTTTTTTGTTTGAAAGTAGAGGGTTTGATCTTTATTTTGATGTATTACATGTTCAGATATTCATACAACAAAATATTCTGGGGGCCAAGAAATTTTAGTGAAAATCAGTAAAAACGCTGGCGGTGGCTGGCAACTTTTTTCAAAAACGCTGGCGGGAAAGAGTTAAAGGAATAGCTCACCCAAAAATGAAAATTTTTCTCAATTAATTAAAACAAACAAACAACAAACAAACAAAAAAGAAAACAAAAACAATGATTTTATTCACAATTTCTTCTCTTCTGTGTCAGTGTTCGACATGCGTTCACTACAATACCATGACACATGCGTGTGCATTCCTCTGCTTGCAAACAAGACGCAGCACATCCGGTTTCTACATCAGAACGCCGGCTCCTGCATCAGCAGCACCACACGCATGCGTGGTTCTCTCGTGAACGTGTGCCGTAGACTGACAGGGAAGAGAAGAAATTGTTGAATAAAGTTGTTATTCTTGTTTTCTGTGTGCACAAAAAGCTTCATAAAATTACAGTTGAACCACTGATGTAACATGGACTATTTTAATAATGTCCGTACTACCTTTCTGGGCCTTGAACGTGATAGTTGCTGTCGATGGAACATCAGAAAGCTCCCGGATTTCATCAAAAATATCCTAATTTGTGTTCTGAAGATGAATGAAGGTCTTACAGGTTTGGAACGACATGAGGGCGAGCAATTAATGACAGAATTTTAATTTTTGGATGATTTATCCCTTTAAATACTATAAATCTGTAATAATATTTGTATTATTGTTATTATAATTTTTTAATGGTCACACTGATATATTAAATTTTTTGTCTACAAATTGAACAGCCTTAAAAACAAGCATGGCAAAGCTTTCCCCAACTCATGTAGTCTTAAAAGTACTCACATCCAAATGAAACTCGTCTTGGCTTTAGATCCAAACTTCAGTCTCTCAACAGCATCTCGGTTTCAACTTGGAAAGACAATAGCGGCACCTCATCTGCAAATCTCTGCTGATTCAGACACAAAAGCCGCCTCCTCTCTGTCAGTGATGTGACGACGTCTCCGCACCGTTAAACTCAGCGCTTAGATCTCGTAGTCATTATCAGCTGCTCTGAATCAGCACCCTGCAGCCAGATGTTACCTGAAAGAGAGCAAGAAACAATATGAAAGGTTGCGAAAGAAATGAAAAAAATTGAAAGCAATTATTTCAGGTGTCACCCAAGACATCACATTTAATTCAGTACATCAAAGCGGGTAAATGAACCACAACTACCATTGAAACAAGAGCAGTGTGTCATCAAACACAGATATTCAAGAATGAGTACAACAGTGCTCCGTACCTCAACAACACCTTTGAAATTATAGTCAGTGCAATGACTGTTACCTGGTAAAATCTTCTGGACTTCAAATCAGGTGCCATACATCCTTTATATGCATGTGTGTGTGAGAAAGAAGCAAGCAAGTGAATAAGAGAGGGAAAAAGAAAGAGAAACGAAACTGCAGCCTGGTTAAGGTGTAGACATCTAGAATCTCACTACTAATCAGATACACACACCAAACCACAACCGTTTCGTTTTTCAGTGTAAGAGTGTGTGAGCAGCTCAAAATTAAACCACAAGAACTTAGGTACAGAAAACACACTCACACAATGGGGAAGAAGACCTCACATATTTTCATATTCTGTACATATATTTTTTTAAATATTACCAAATAGCTACTGGACAGTCTCACACACTTCATTACTGCCAACTAACATGTTAACAAGCAACTCGCCCCGTGCTGAAGTAGCCAGCAAAGAGTGTTGCCATGTGGTGGCTGGAGTGTTGCTTATTTGCCAAGTAGGCCTGTAGTGATTATTTAATCTGATCATGCATGTTTAACTGCGATTATTGTGCACTTTTAATTCCAGTCCCATATTCCAATCCAACAGTTTAACAAATATTAATGCACAAATGAGCATTTTTATGCTTCTATTTCTAGTGCAGTAGTGCATAACAAGGGCACATGAAAGTGAATATTTTAGGACAGAACTTTTATTATTGCATTATATTCCGCTTTAAAACAGATGCATTTTGCACCTCAATCAATAAGTCTTTTCACTGCCTCTGAGACTGTAATTTCTAACATGTCATGGCTTTGATATGATGCAATATAGTTTAAATGTCAATACCACTGATTGATTGAGCTATTTGCCTTTGATCTGTATGGCTTTCACTCAACAGAGAGACAGATTCAACTGAAAATTGAGACAGTTACACACTGATGAACCAAAACGAGACCACAAGTTTCAGTGTGAGTGATTTGAAACGGGTGTGGGGAGGGAGTGTGTGCGCTCAAGGAATGTTCTTCCCCAATCAATGGCTCCTTTATATGCCAATATGTGACAACAGACTAAGAAAACAGATATCAGAGTGACCCTGTTAATTCACCAAGATCAAAACACAAGACTCTACCTTACATGCTGAGTCATCACGATCAAAAACAACACCACCTAAACAAGTAAACGGCAGCCACAAACAGGAAAAATAGCTGTTTTTGCATTGTACTCTTTAACGGCTTCGACCTTGACTTCCTGGCTCTCTGTGAACATCTCTGTTCTGTTCGAGTGTATGTGTGCCAGTCATCGTGTGCGTGAGTGAGCTGAACAAATATTTCTGTGAAACATATATGGCTTCAGAACAATACTGCATTGTAAAGCACTGGCTGTGTACAACATGCAATACATGATAAAATCTAAAGCCTTGTGACTACCAAGATAATT
The DNA here is from genome assembly GCF_001515645.1 of Sinocyclocheilus grahami. Classification (NCBI taxonomy): domain Eukaryota; kingdom Metazoa; phylum Chordata; class Actinopteri; order Cypriniformes; family Cyprinidae; genus Sinocyclocheilus; species Sinocyclocheilus grahami. The sequence goes on along the minus strand of NW_015505206.1, from coordinate 668,516 downwards.
ACCGTCTAGTCAGTTTGCTGCATGCTGCATCTGTGAAGAGACCAACAGCGTGACTCACATTAACCCACCTCTTTAAGCCATGGTGGGAAAATATACCTACACATTTTCAAAGAATTTCATTTGAGTCAACTATGGGGTTTATTTGTAAAATTTGCGACAACTATCTGAGAACTGCATAGATGCAGATGTCAAATTTTGTATTGAGAAAGCTACAGGCATTTTCATGTGTCACAAACCCTTTTGACTCATCAAGGTGTGTGTGAGCATCTAGAAAAGAAAATGAGTTAATTCTATCCCGTGGCAGCAGGAAAAGGTGTCTGACACAGCGTACGCATACATACAGTGAGCTATACTGTGAATGTATGCAATGCTTGAAAGGTCATGATTATCATGTGTCTGAGGGTGGTGAAGCATCGTTTGAATGATGAGAAGTGAAAAAAAGTAACAGTTAAAACAGAAATGTGAAGTCAGAAGAGAAATGGCATAACGTTTAACGTATACAGTTCACCTTTGAGTCACCTTTAGGACAGATGAGCTTACTTTAGGACACATTAAAGTGATAGTTAATGCAATAAATGAAAATTCTGTCATCATTTAATCAACTTCATGTCATGCTAAACTTGTGTTAAAAATATGTTTAATCTATTTTTATACATAAAATTAAAAATGTAATGTTAAATGTTGTTTTGGGCCCCATTGATTTTCACTGTACGGACAAAAAAAATAAAATAATTTTTTTATGCGTCACAGAAGCAGGGGTGGGGGGGCGATATGACCAAAATCTTATCACAATATGAGTAATTTTATATATACATACCACAATAATATAGTTATTTTTCTTTTTAAAAAGTCTACTAGCCTGAACTTTAAAAAAAAAATTTAAAAAGAAGAAAGAAAGTCACACAGGTTTGAACAACATGACAGTGAGTTGAACTGTCCCATTGGGGCCCATATCTTCATATTCACTTATTAAAATATTAAAAGAACACACTGATGATAAACATCATAAATGGATTCAACTGGCCCTAATTCAAATCGATAACTTATGAACTGTTACGTTTTTTTTTTTTTATGAGTAACTGACATTGGCTCGAAATGTATATTCATCCCATTTATTTCCTAAATGCATGCTGCTGATCTTACGGTGAAAAATTCATCCATGCATGTTTCCTTTTTTTAAACTTAATTTTTTGCCCTTTAATCAAAATGTCATAATTTGAACTTCCAGTGAAATTATAGATTTCTCTCTGGTAAAGCATGTCTGACTTCTCCAATCGACTGCAAGCTCACATTCAGATCTGCCTCCATCCAATCAACTGATGCACAGAATCAAGTTCTCATCCTGTATTTAATTCATTTTCAACAAGCTGTTTCACTCGGATGTGTCACAATATGGAAAAAAGATCTCTCACTATACTTCCACTGCATCATAACTTTAAAATAACTATCATAACTGATGACCATAACTTTAAAGGGGTCATATGATGCTATTTTAAAGATCATTATTTTGTGTATTTGGTGTAACAGAATATGTTGGCATGCTTTAATGTTCAAAAAACACATTATTTTTCAAATACAGTACATTATTGTAGGTCCTCTGTCATATGACCCCCTTTAAAAGTTCATAAGAGTATCTTTTTTTTATGAATCAGGTGAATGCTTGTTTTTGCATGCATCCAGTGAAGACATCACCATAGAAAAAATTTTGTGTAGGAATATCTCGGGTAATGCAGCAAACTAATAGCTCAGGTATCAATGTATTCAGCTATAAATTCAGCATAGCAGTAGGCTATATGATTCCTGCTTGTGTTTTGATTGCAGTAACACAGTGGAGCAAAACCTAGAAAAACAGTTAGAGACAATTCAATTAAAAACTATTCAACTCAGTTTTAAACTTTGCATGGAAACTACTGAGGGTGACGAAATTGGCCCGAATCATGCAGCTCTCCTGCAGCGACAGTTTACATTGCTGGAACGGCCACCCATGCATGCATAAACCTACCCACACAAATAAAACCATACACACATAAACAAACGCCCACACGTATACAATTATACACACACACACACAAACACATACCCACACAGATACAGCCATATACACACACCTCCACCTTTCTTCCTGTGCGCTTTGAAACTTTCTGAGAATTGGAGAGCGCAGTGTATGTGACCACATGATGGGTGCATAAGGGGTCACACATCTCATAGCGTGTGCGTTGGAGTCACAGGAAAGTAGCCGGCATACAAAACACATATTACTGTACGTGTATTTCAAAGACTGGCTTGACACACTTTCCACTTTGTGTTAATTCTGTTGTGTGTTTTAAATAAGTTTGAAATTGTCACTTAAAATACCAAACGGTGCTCTGCATTCATATTAAACAGACCTGAAAAGTTCATTCTTCGCTGAATATCCAGGAAAAGCTAGTGACTCTTGAATTGAGTGCATCTATCAGAAGGACACCAGAAATGCAGCACCCGGAGGAGCGTGAGAATCTGCAACACGGCGTCTACAACACATCTGAGGAGGAAATGAAGGAAAAAGCTCTACTTATTTACACAAGAATGCAAGACGCATGTGTTTGCATCTACATATCTGTCGAAGTCTGCAGCCACTTACAGGTCTAGAGTTTGCATGCTCTGATGAAATACAGAAGAAGAAAAGCAGAGTGAAATTCAGTGTGAAGACAATATCAATGCTTTCATTTTTCTTGTTTCAAGACCGACAAGTGCAACTGAAGTTTCGCAACGCCTCAGGCCGCTCCTCTCATCATCGTGAGCAAGTAGGTGGACGATAACGGTGACTAATCCCGGGCTTCCTCGCGCAAGAACAAATGCAAGCTGCTTTGATGTGGGTGACAATCACGCAATCAAAATCTCTATGACCAATGAAATTACTCACCTTTTAGCTTATATATTCTGTTCATATCTCCAAGGACTGAAGATCAAGCCCCATCTCACCTCGTCCATTCAACCATGATCAAATTTTACTCATCCAATAACCAAAACCACTTTAATCTCTTTAATTGATATTGCAGACAAAATAACCTTTCATGCTCTGATCTTAAGGTGGATTTAGTGCACAGGAAATGTTTTTTAGTAGCTACAGCCAATGACTTCAGGACTGTTTTATGCAGGTTTTAAATGACTGAAAGCGAAACTTCCAACTGCTAGTAACTAAAAATGCACAGGTTTTATTTATTTTTTTGCTCTTCAATTTTCCCCACCTCCAACATCTCAGCCTTGTGCTGAACTCCAACAGCAGCAGATCACTGATAATCTGACTAATTATTTAATCACGGGGGGTCAACCATGACAGTACGGTGAATCCACAATCTGACTTTCACTCAGAAAGGGACGCCGGGTTCTTTGAGTGCTGTTATGCAACTGTATTAACCACAAGGAAGCTGAGTCACTCTATTCTTTTCAGATGCTCTTAAACTAACCCCACCAACTGAAGATATTTAATACAGGTCACTCTGCAGCAGCCCAGGGAGAGCACAGAAAAGATGTCAGAAACGAGCAACATCTTCTGAATGTCTGAATGAAATGAAAATTAACCCTATTTATAATCTAAATGCATGTTATAGATCTTATTGCGAATGATTCATCCATGTGTTTTAATTATTTTTAAAATCTTCTTCAATCATTCAGTCTGCTTAAACCCTGCAAGATCACGTTCGTCTGTTTTACATTTTTGAGTGCAACATCCACATCTCAAAATCCGGTCAACAACTGTTGTACAAAACCCAAGTTCCCACCCTACATTTTTTCGTTAATCCATTCAGCTCAAATGTATGCCACAATACATATCTCGCTACTTCCATTACATCACTACTTTAAAGGTGAAGTAAATATTTCTGCAACATTACATTGAATTTTAAAAGTAATGGCTTCCCCCATCTGCCATTGGTTGGATAAACTAAGCCCTGTCCCAAATTCACACCATTGGTCAGAACATTGAAACGTAACAGTGGGTCCCATTCACTAATAATTGCATAGATTTTGTATTTCTACGCACAGGAGAACTTCTCACGAAAGCAGCATACGCACATGAATTTCTTCTTAGTCCATTCTAATGTTAATGAATTTGGAGTATTTCAAATGAGTGACTGTCTGCTAGAAGTTAGTCTTTGCATAAAATACGGCTTTCTGCACAACCTTTTCTTTACAGCCCGTTTGTCACTCTCAGAAAACATACTGGACACTCACCAAAACACACCTCACCTTTAACAAGTTCAGATTTTTTCACAGCAGGAGAGCATCATCACAGATGCACCCAAGACACAGGCACTTTGAAGCATAAAATAGTCAATATAAAAACTGCGAGACTATATATCAAGTCTTTTTGATCCTCACTTTATGAAGACTTTTATATACAAAATCTTTCAATTTAAGAGGGGATTCGTACGGTTTAAATTCTTTATCTTATAAAAATAAGTTTAGTAGCAGATGGGCCCTGAATAAAATGTATATTCCCATGGTCCTTACACATTGCTGCCTGAATGTGTCAATGATATGTTATGAAGACAGCATTATGAAAATGTTTAGCAGACTAAGTTAAGGTAAAAACAAGGTAGAAAAATCGAATACTTCAGATTCATGTTTCTGAAATCCCTTGCTTTGTGGGTGTCATATGACATTGTGAATTGCACAAGCTCTGGAGAAAATATCTTTGCCTAA
>NW_015505206.1:657744-663823 GCF_001515645.1 Sinocyclocheilus grahami | reverse complement strand
CCCAGGGAGAGCACAGAAAAGATGTCAGAAACGAGCAACATCTTCAATTTAAGAGGGGATTCGTACAGTTTAAATTCTTTATCTTATAAAAATAAGTTTAGTAGCAGATGGGCCCTGAATAAAATGTATATTCCCATGGTCCTTACACATTGCTGCCTGAATGTGTCAATGATATGTTATGAAGACAGCATTATGAAAATGTTTAGCAGACTAAGTTAAGGTAAAAACAAGGTAGAAAAATCGAATACTTGTTAAACACGTGATGTTGAACTGAAATGCTTCTTCAGATTCATGTTTCTGAAACCCCTTGCTTTGTGGGTGTCATAGGACATTGTGAATTGCACAAGCTCTGGAGAAAATATCTTTGCCTAATAAGTTGGTGAGACTTCATAGTAGCTTGGGAACTGGATAAAAGGGAAGCGGGGGAAAACCTCACAAAATAATGAGCTAATCAAAGCTTTCTGGCTCGTCAGGCACACAAATGCATCACAGCTGTTCCAAACTACGTGTAACAAAGAAAGAGACCAAAATAATAAGAATAAAAAAAAAGAGGTAAAACAAATAGCAAAATTCCTTCGCCCCCTGCTCCTAAAATCAGCGCTAGCAGCTCGAGCTAACGCCGCAGTTTGAGAAGGGCCTAACGTTAGCGCGCGCATCCACAACACGCCTCCAAACTGCATCACGTCCACCCCAAAAACGAGGATAAATACTGGCATACAGCGCAGTTGGGCCAGACTATACTGTCGGAACAGTTAGAAAAGCAGCAAAGGGTGTGCGGCAACTCACAGACAAAACGTAACTTTTTTGGGAAAGCGACGCAAAGAAAGGGTTAAACAGAAGGAAACATTGGTTGGTCAGGACGGCAGGCGTGCAGGCCGATCGGCTAGCAGAGCTAACATCCCGAGTGCATATACATACAGCTGTGTGCAATGCACTCCAGCTACGGCAGGACCCGCTTTTGCAAAACTGTTAAACGCGATTGCAAAAACCTCAACCGGGGTGATTTCAATCGACCTGCTTTGCAAAGCGCGTGCAACGACAATATGACTAACGTTATTTAACCCTGTGGCTCATAGCAAGCTAACATCCTCGTCGTGGACGACTTTCACTTCTTGCACCCCAAACCGCCCAGATTTATACTCCTTCAAAACATGTCCTCTTTCATATGAACGAGCACTCGCGGTCTGCGAGCAGATAGTTGCGGGAGACTCTAGATGCATTTGTATGCAAAACAGCATTAGGCAAGAAAACAATAACAGTTTTGACGATTCCTGCTCTTTCCGAACAAAAACCTGCAGATCGACCGGTGAAAATAAGTCGTGTCGTGCACTGACAGCATCGTACCTTGACAGATGTCCGAGGGACGGATTCTATGCATGCGGCGAACAACTGTCATCGCTGTAAATAAATGCAAAAGCAGAAATTAACTTGTAGCAAAGACTACTCACCCGAGACACGAGCGCCCTCTCCCTCATACCGTCCACCTCAAGTTGTGTAGCGATCCGATAAAACAGATCTACAAAAAACGGCTCGCTTCAGATAAACTATTCCTCGGCGGACACTGTGAGTTTTGGCGAACAGCGTGAAGTCGCATGCACAAGCGGACAAACTATCACAAATCGCTCTGATTTTCTAGACTGCACGAGCCCACCGCTGCTCCGGTTTACAAACCATCGCTACGTGGCTGGCTTAGGTCTCGCGCATCAACCTCCTCCGAGTTCATCCGAGGCGCTCGAGCCTCCGCTGTCTGCGCCGGAGAAAGCGCGCGTGGCGTCGGGGGTTTTTTGCCCCCGTAATCAAAGAGCGAGACCAGACAGCGTTCAGTGCGCGCGCCCGTCTTCCTCCCTGCGGAGAGCCACCTCGACAAAAGTGACTTTTCACTTGATGGACCGTTTGCCAACAAGACGAGAAATTGCAGCACGTTGTGAGACAGCGCCAACAACTTTGGGAGCTTTGTTTTCTAAACCATCACCACATCGGTCCAGGCCTAATGTGAACTTAATCCTGTCAGTTGTACATTAAAATCCAATAAAAATGTCAATAAAAAGTTATTTCCATGAAGAGCCTTTAATCTTTTGAACATCCTTTGAATCTTTCCAGTTAATGCACAAAAGGTTCTTCAGATGTTCTTCACACTAATAATAAAAAAGGTTCTTTGGGGAACCAAAAATCATTCCTCTATGGCATTGCAGTGAAAATTTGTTTAGAAACCTTTATTTTAAGAATGAAGAATTGTGGTTTTCTTATTCACTGTGCAATGAAATAAAGGCATTTACTTTGTTGTACTGTTTAGACACTTTTAGATGTTTTTATAAGTCTTATGTTTTATAAGATAGTTCCTGTTGCTATATTCTAATGCACTGCTGAATCCAGTAAAAAGTGTTGTTATATTTCAAAGCTCTCCATGGCCTAGCACCAGAGTATATTTCTGATTGAATGAGTTTACATCAGTTTTTGAGATCTCTTCGCTCAAATGATCAGCTGAGTCTGACAGTTTCTTGATCGTGCCATTAATGTAAAGGTGATAGAGCTTTTTAGGTGGCCGCTCCTAGCTTTCATTGTTCTTAAAAACCTCTCCCAAATTAGGGGCATTTCAGAGGGCTTTAAAAACTCATTAATTTTTTTTGAGCTTTTAGCAGTGTATTGTAAATTGTACGGATTTTTGTTGAATTTTGGCTTCATATATGATTACTTTTGTATGGTTCTTTTTGAAAATGCTGTAGAAATAAACTTAAGCTAAGAGTTGAGTTGAGTTGAGTTGAGCATGGATTTGATAGGTTAGACTTAAGAATGCAGGAACTGAAAAAACGTATACTTTGTATGCAATGTGAGTTGCTTTGGATACAAGCATCTGCTGAATGCATGAATGGCATGTTAAATCTAGTTCTGCTCCTTTGATTGGCTAAACAGCATCTAAAGAGATGATTTAGTATATAAAATGTGTCTGTTCACGGTGTTTCAGAATTCTGTAAGTGGTGCAGAATAAAAGGGAAGCTGGCTTTTTGCAAATGTCTCATTCACTTTCCAACAAAGACAGGAATGTTGTTGTTTTTTGCACTAATGCGACAGATTACATGATTACATGTGTAATTGATTAATTATCTGTATATTGTATAATTCATGTGCTGCCATAAATAGATTACACAAGGCTGTCTCCTCATAAATTAGTTAAATTAGTATTTTCTGGCCCGTTTTATTATTCTTCCTCATCAAGAGAGCACAGCCTGTGTTCAAACTAAATTGTATGTCAATATTCACAATTACAGCTATTACCACCAATTTTCTACTGCTATTAATTGACACACCCCCAAATCCAAAGTCAAGACTTGAAGGGATAGCCCCTCCCCCTAAAACCCCACCCACAAGACTTTAGTTCTTCTTTGAAACACAAACAACACAACAACTTCACACGTTTGATAAGAGTCCTGACCTGAAGACATCTAAAGGACAATATTCAGTTATTATCATAATGTCACCTGTTGGCAACAGGAAATGTCATGTTTTATACTAACTAAAACATGAAATGTCTAATCTGCCCCAAATTTTTTGTTTGATAAAATTCCTGGCCTAAACACATCTACATGTCAATATACAGTAGTCATAGCGCCACCAGCTGGCAGCAGAGAGTTTGACACATATAAATGACTGACATATTTCTTCTATATTAATCACTTTAAAAGCATATTGCTCACCATTCGCTGTTTTCCTAAAGCCACCTGGTGGTGGTGAGCCCGGTGCGAGGGCCCTTTCAACACTGCTTGCAGCTTTAATAAGAAAGTGTACCACATATCACTCCTTCAGACAAAGTCTTAAAGGATGGCTTTTAATGAATCAGACATGTGATCATTTTTAATCTATAAAGTTTATTACTCATTTTGCTATTATATTATTTAACCCACTGTTAACATGTTCCATGTCCTTTGCTCGCTGTCAGGCAGCCTAATGTAGTCTATGTTTTGGGCATGTTCGGCTTACTTTATTAGTATTTTATTAATTGTTTGGTTTTGCTTTTTTTTTAATAGTGCTGTTTCACAACAAAAACATACCTAACCAGCATATGCAGTTTTTTTCAACAGGGAAACCATTGAAATAATCTCTGTTCTTCATCTGCTTTCCGTCCATAGCGATGATGACTGACAAACAGGTCTGAGAGAGCAGCTGCTGTTTTAATCTATTTTATTGATCACTATGCTGATGCAGATTTTAAAAACTCAAGAGTCAGAGTGACTCTCGTCACACTATTCACTCCCGAGCACAGAAGGACGTGAGGGAATCAATGATATATGACTATATTAAACATTTGAATTATCTGAATAGGGTCCTCCGGTTGGTATAAAACAAGTTTCTAGCAAATGAATTGTTCAACAAAAGTACATTGTAAGGCTTTACATAATAGTGTACAATTTATTCAAACTCCATTTGAAACTTGTCATGGATAAACATTTGTGTTGTAGGTGCCCACAAATGTGTTTTGAGCACAAGTGTAAAACAGGAAAGAAACATCAACATCCTGTCTGTGAAGTCTAAAATAGTAAATACTATGATTTCCACACTTAACTTCTCTGTTGAATGTGCTTCTCTCGTCTCTTTTAATATGAAGTACTCACGCAACAGGAATGTAGATAACAGAATTTCTCATTCCTGTGGATACTGTACTCCTACACTAAAGTTAATGTCTGACAAAATAACAGGTGTGTAAATTGTTACAAAACAAAGAAAATCTCTGAAAAGAAACCAACTACATTTGGCCTTTAAAATGTGAAAATGAGAAAGGGAAAATAAGTGAGGTAGACGTTTATTTTTTCCAATAAAGAAAATCTGTATATTAGAATACCTACAATTAATGTTTCAAGTTGTATTACTGCATTAAACATTTAGTCGTTTTTTCTTTATGTATTTCAGTCTGATATTGTGAGCAGCTTTTTTTTCACAAATAAGCACTGATGCCCTCTAGTGGACACTAAAAGGCATATTTGCCCTCTGAGGTGTGCTTCACAACCAGTGAGGAACAAAGGGGTCAATATATCACTCAAAAAAGTTGTCTACAAACTATAACATTGGAACTCTATAATAATGAGAGGCATTCAACTGTATTTTGATTTAGTATAATAATAATTGTTTATTGATTATTTTATCCATTCACCACTTGTGAAACAAGGGCATTCCTTCTGCCACATACAACAAAAACACATTCAAACCAAAAGAGTCGTTCTTGCAGGAGCAGATGGTGAGATTGATGTCAATCATCCAGCACTCACTACTCATTAATGTACAATTTAATTTAGCTTTGCAAGGTACTTTTTCTGATCAATTTCTGTATATCAATTTAACTGAAATGGCTTATGGGTTTCAGATAATATCGACTCACATTTAGCCAAGGAAAACATTTCCACATGCAAATATATGCACCTGGAGCACATTTACATACACAGACTCTTCCCCTGGGTTTCCCTTCACTCTTTCCAAATGCTGAAACCACCTTGTGGCAGTCTATACTTTTAGGACTAAAAGAGAGAAAAACACCAGGCATCTTTGTCTCTTTAAAATTTGCCTATAGGCTGATCAGATAGTTTCATGGGTTCTACAGACATCACCATTTCCGAAAGTAGCCAAGCTTAGAGCAGAAGAAGTGAAGTGAGTGTGTGAGACTCCAGTTTCCCTATCACTGTGGTAACTGAAGGAGCGTTCCCTGTCCAGACGGGAGGTAGGTAACATTGCGAGAGCGGCTGAGCTGGAAGGCGATGTCCTCCGCTGCCTCCAGCTTTCTCAGCTCCACCAGGCCATCACCAGCTACTGCCAGAGAATTAGCGATCAACAGTGCAGCCTGGGAGTCTCCTTCTGCTGATATAATGGCCGCCTGCTTCTGCTGCTCTGCCTGGGACACAAATACAGAGAATGTTAAATCACCTGTTGCTTGTGGGCAAATAAACGGTATTTTTCAGTTTTATATGTTAGAGAGAAATGTACATGTTAATATTTATTGAAATCACTTTTAAATGTTAAAAAAAGTGATAATGTACACATATAAAATGAAAATAATAATTATATATAAATATACATAACTATAAACAAAAAAAAA
>NW_015505206.1:656886-657700 GCF_001515645.1 Sinocyclocheilus grahami | reverse complement strand
AAAGTATCAACAACTGTTTTCAACATTACTAATAATAATAATAAATGTTTGAGCACCACATCAGCATATTAGAATGATTCCTAAAAGATCATGTGAAGTAATGGCTGCTGAAAAATCAGTAAACTTCAGAAAACACTTAGTTTTAATTGTAATAATATTTCACAGCATTACTATTTTTACTGGTTTTTACTAAAATAAATTGACGTGTTGATGACGATAAGAGGCTTCATTTAAAAGTATTACATTATGCAAACTTTTGTAGAGTAGTGTATATGTAAAGTGTGGAAAATACAATGGAATTATTTAGCTATTATTTGAATATAAGCAATATTCCAAACTATTTAGGTAACTGATGATACATTTTCCACCAAGCAAAATGCAGATTTTATTTAGTTGATGCTTTTGGTATTTGATTCTATGCATCAATTACAACACCAAGAGTCAGATTATTATGCTTACAATTCTACTTAAACCATATAAATATTGCTGTACCAAATAGGTTTGGAATCAAACTGGAGAGTAACTCGGTTTTAATTACTAATCTCATTTTACTCGCATTTGGGGAATATTCGCTGTGGCAATAATACATTTTGAGGCTCTTACCTTTTCTACAACAAACCTGGCTCTCTCAGCCTCCTGCTGTGCAACTTGCTTCATCTCAACAGCCTCTGTGAACTCCTTGCCAAACGTCAGATGTGTCTGAGGGGAAGGAATATGTTAAGGTGAGGCACGGCAGTGAAGAAAAACCGAAACAGAGAAAAGCAGAGGTCTTTACCAGGGAGACGTCATCTAGAATGAGGCCGAAGGTGGATGC